>NC_057941.1:26996488-27201488 GCF_018555375.3 Anguilla rostrata | reverse complement strand
TTAATTGTATAGTTTCTATTTTCCTTTTGAATGTGCCTGTCATGGGTTAACGGTAAAAGTAAAAATATCTTTTAAAACAAACACTTTGCATTTTGTTAAAGGCCACATTTAAGTGAAAATGTTTCCCACTTTCCCTCTGTTTCTTTTTGCTTTCCCTCATCTTTCCTTCCTCTTTCCCCCTTCCCTCTCTGTGATACCTATCTCTATCTTCTTCCCCACCCTCCTGACTTTCACTCTTTCCTTCTCTCCTCTCCATTTCAAAATCAGCATGCTTTATTGGCAGGACTGCAGGTTCACATAGTATTGTCAAAAAAAACAAGCATTTACCATTTCATCAGACCATGTCTCTGCCCCCCCCCCACCCCCCCATCCATCTGTCTCTCTCCAGGTATCTCTGTTAGCTCCCTGAGTGATGGGCTCTTCGTCCTGCACGTGCCCTGTGAGGACAACAAGCAGAAGGTGGGGGCAGGCTTGTTTGGAAGGTTACCAGGGTGACACCATGACCGCTCCATGATAGTTGTTCAAGGAGAACTTTCGTGACCAACCCGATTTCCTAGTGATACTGCTGAGAAAAGTCTAGATTCTATTTTTTTTTTGCCGTTGCCATTGATTGAATTTAGATTGACGTGGCTGATATTATCGAATGTTTGTGGCAAACAGGAAAAAATGAATATGTTTTCGAACATTCTTAGTAATCACAATTCACAATAGTTGTGTGACGTTTCCTTCTTGCCTTCTGACCCCTGGTTTCCAGGGTGATGTGGTTCTGCAGTGCGATCACCTGATTGAGGCCCTGACGAAACTGGCAATCTGTGCCGAGAAAATCAACAATATCAACATAAACCAGGGGAGGTAAGGGATGGGGAGGAAGTGTGCCGATGCGTTGCTTAGAGTCGTCTTAATCGTGTTTATGGAAAAGCAACCTGAGACAATCTCGCTTTTAAACTGAATCCATCCCTCCATTCCTTTTTCATCCCTATGCTGCCTGTCTTTACTCCTCCTTCCACTCTCCTTCCCTTTCATCTCTCTGTTTCTCCTTCCGCCCCTCCTCTCCATCCCTCCCTGCTCCGCCTTTTCCCTTTCTTCGTCTCTTTCGTTCCCCTCTCCCTCCCTTGGCAGTATAAAGTTCACCGTGGGCCAGGGGAAGGAAGGGATCATCGACTTCACAGCCGGCTCCGAGCTGCTGGTTGCCAAGGCGAAGAACGGACACCTGTCAGTGGTGAGTGAAGGTGGAGAAAGAGGGCGGAGCCACAGGACAGGGGCTCCAAGCTCCAGATCAGTCCCCGTTGAAATGGTGCCCGTAGAGACAGTGGTATTCAGCATTCCTGTCCTTGGAATTTAGAGCCATCAGTGGCTACATTCAATGAGTGCAGAGATCCTGAGGATGTTCAAATCACTGCTTCGTACTTTGAGAGGTGCATTCTAGACTTGGTAAATGACTTGATAGTCCACACATACCCTTTTTTATTAGACTCTTGTTGACACACACACACATACGCATGCAGACCCTCACCTCCTCTCCGTGATGCCATGATGGCTGAGTGCTTTGAAGCCTCCCAGGGCTGAGACCAAGTCAAATGGAGAATCTGATGTTTAGAAACAGTGGCGTTTGAGAGATTATTAGTTCTGAAGGGCATTGGTTGATATTTCTGTCATTCAGGGCCGGTGACATGATGTATAAATACTGAGAGGGGTTAGAGGCAGACTGAGGGTTAGTAGGGGGTAGAGTGGGTTTGATGGGAGAAAGAATGGATGATAAACTTTGTTTTTTCTCTCTCTTTTCCCCAGACTGCTCCCCGACTCAATTCTAGATGATGATGTGGGTCGACCAATCCAGGCCTGCAAACTACAGATGGTTCCTCCCCGCTCACTGGAGCGATAACAGCAGATCACCCAATCCTCCTCACTCTTGCAGCTCCTCAGCCAATCACATCCCGGCTCTAGTCATGCCAAAGGCCTGCACAAGTCATATTTTTGCTTATGTTAATAATACAATTATTATTCTGCTGTTATAATTCCACGCTTTATATTCACCAAATAGACACATGCATAGACAAAAACCAAACGGGCACATTTGTCCAGAACCTACTGATATATGCCTGTCCATTTGACAATAGTGTACCATTGATAGGACATGGAGGTATGGGAGGGGGGCCAGTTGAATTCATGGCCAGCTATATTCCATGGCTTTCTTTACACCAGTCCGTTGTCCTCTGTCATCTACTCTGCAGTGTGACTTCCTTTCCTGGTAATTGGAACGTTCTAGAAAACTGCCACAAGTCTGGGGATTTTTGTAAAATGTGAAGCTTTAATGACTGCCCCCCCCCCTTACATGCACACACACATATACATATATACACACCATAGCAATGCTTTTATGATGCTATTGCAAATTTTCTCATTTTTATTGTGCTGCAAGTTGAAGTCTACATTGTCGTGCAGAGGTTTAGAGACAAATCGAATTGGTTGAGAGATTGTGACTTTTTTATTTTGCATTGCCCTTCCCCTTTCAAATAATGTGCCTTAGATAAAGTGATTCCATTTGTTTATTGTATTTAGATTTTGTTCATATCTATAGAGACATATTTGTCTTATCAGTGAGTAGATATGTTTTTGTGGAAGACAGAGAAATCAACTCGTCTCATCTCTTTCTCAGGTGTCTTGGAAATGTGTATACGGGCACAGGCATAGATACACACGCGCACACACACACACACACATACACACAGAGGAACACACAGACAACCTCTCTCTGCTCTAGTCTTCTAGTCAGAGGACTGAACACCATCTAAAATGGGGTCCCCTAGCCCTGGAGAGCCGCAGAGCGTGACAAGTTTCGTTGCTTCTCTGCCCGTAATTGACCACTTAAAGCTGTCAATTACACACCAACAGAATTTGAACAACTCACCTCACCTGGTTTCCGAGTGAAAATAGTTATGAGGTGTGAACCAGAAGCAGCAGACTGCTCTGCTCTCCAGGACCAAAGTTGGCCGCACCCGATCTACCGCAAAACAACCATTCCTGAAGCTTCAGCCACATCCCTCTTTTAAAGAATCTGCATCTATGACTGTGGTGCACGAGCAGCAGCCATTTTGTTTCCGCATTATTTTAATGTTACCGTATTTCTCAGGCATGTTAATTGTGCGCGTTCTGCCTATAAGGAATTTTTCACTGCTTCGTAACCTAGAAACGGAAAAGCAGGAAAGACATGCGCTGACTAAAATCCGCCACTGAAACCCGCTATTGACGCAGACTGCATATATGCAGATATGTTTCTAATATCCGTGTAAGATAACCAAAAAAAAAAAAAAAGAATCGATTTGCACTTTTTCTTCCAAAAGCCACAATTCTTCCTGCAATTAAAATGATTATAATTAATTGTATTTTTTTTATATTTCTAGTACTGTAGTTTTTTGTTTTTTAGTGGTTTGGTTTAAGAACAGTTATGCCATTATGCGCACCTTTTCTCAGTGTCTGTTGGATTATCAGGAAGACAGCGGAGTAAGAGTATCGTGTAGACTAGGGTCACTGGGACGGTAGAGCGTGTAAGATGGAGAGGATCGCTGTGGAAGCTGCCGCAGTCGTCTTGTGTCCTCTCCAGCGATGTGCAGTGATCACCGTGCAAACCGCAGCTTTATTACAATTTCAACAGCACATCGACTTTTCCCCATTCGGTTCCTCCAAAATGTTTTTCTTTGTTACTCCTCGTGTAATTTTTTAACTGTCCTTTTTTCGCCTTTATTTTTTTGGCAAGGGGAGGGCATGTAGGCAAGGCACTCTACACCCTAACAGCCTTTATAAAAGTGCCCCTCCTCCCTTCTCTGTCCTTCAGCTGTTTGAACTCACCCAGCTCATCACAAACCAAATTCTTTTACCATGGTTCTCAAAAGCAGTTGACTCATTAACATAGGACATTTTACTTTGGCCTCTATTAATTTCTCCCCACAAGTTTTGATTCTTAGTTTGGCCATCAGTTCTCATAAGCGGAGTGCACTTTACTCGTATTTCGTCATCATTTGGCCTGGTCCAGCAGCCTTCCGTCCCACCTTTGCCCTATGACCTATGACCTGTTCCTCAGAGAAAAAGCCATTGAAGAGTGTGACGCATGGCCAGGATATGTCTTGCAGTGCATCCTGCATAACTACCAAAAGTAAGAAAAAAACTACAAGAGCTCAAAGCTGATTCGCTTTTACTATTATTTATTGTTAAGTATATTTACTCGTATTCTGCATTTATTTGATTGGAGACGGTTTGAAAATAATGAAAGTGGAGCCAACAGAAAATGCCAAGTGTGTGCTGTTGCTATAGTAGGCATATTGTCCCCCCTAGATATAAAGATATAAAAATACATGTAAATGAAATTTTTTTACTAAGTGATGCAGATTACTTCCTAAAACTACATCTTGTTGACGATGCCTTTTTTTTGCAGTTTTATTAGTTAAAGGGATATCACAGTGCCATCTGATAGTTTGCTAAAATTAATACTTTGCTGATATCACTTGTTTTGGGAATAGCTGGTTTGATAGTCTGATGGCTACAAAGTAAACATACATAAATAAACAAAATATGATTACATGTATGGATATATGCATACAGTGTATATGACATGTAGCAACCAGCAACAAATTTCTCTGCTCATTTTAATGTTTTCTTTGAAGTCTTTATTGTACCAAATTGTATGCTAAATGATTTTAATAATGAAAACACTTGGTATCTGTTCAGTTGTTATTGTATACACTTTATTGTATCAGATAATCAGATTAACACACTAAGATTTAAACAAATGGTAATTTTCAAAATAAAAAGTGAAACTTGACATTTGCCTTCATCGTCATGATTCTGAATGATGAGCTTTGAGTTTTCTTGTGTCATTAATGTTTTCACCATTGAAATCAGCCAATAACACTGTAGGGAGTTATAAATCTGAAGTTGTGCGCTGTAGGAGGTTGTAGATCAAGGCCCCGAATTTGGTCGAACCAAATACGTATGGGTGCTTTTGGAATTTCATATTTCTTCCTGCACATAATATTTTTGCCTCCAATAACTTTTTGGGCTTCATGGGTTTGCAATCAACCCGTTTGTGTCAACATTGGTTTGTGACCAACGTATCAACAAGCACGAAACCGTCCAGACCCACGGCCGCAACTTGAATTCTGACTGATATAGCCAGGGCAATATTTTCACTGGAGAATTGATACCGCCTTATGACTTCAAAGTCCCAGGTCTTTTGTGAATGGTTGAAATGGATTTTGAAAAGAGACACTTCATGCGACAAGCATGATAACGGCAATGACTGTGCTGTGAAGTTTAGGTAGCAAACAACAAGGCTGAATCATTTTGACGGAATGTACAAAGAAACTATACGGCCAGATTGTGTAATTTCACTCACTGTGGCCTAGCGGAATCGATAACGTTAAAAGATTTAATGCAATGTTCTACTGGGAGTTTTGCCGTTTATTGAGGGTGTGACAGAAAACTGTAAACGAAAGTTTTCACATTTACTGTTTGATTGAGCAAGTACCATGCGCAGTACATTTTTGTGGGTTAGTGCTGTCAGATTGTGCTAGCTACTTTACATGAACCTTGTACGACGATCAATAAAGGCTAACAGCACAGTAGCATTTACTGCTTGTCACTTGTACCACCACAGTAATGAACCAAAAAAAGGCTACAAACTACCTTTTCTATGAAAAATGTGTTGTCGAGCTCACGCACATACACTGCTGCGACATTGTAAAGCTCCATTTTGCCCTCCGTACTACATAGGTAGCTAGCTATGGCATATGTAATGTTATTTGTTGTCTTCCGTGTGTTCATACATCTGTATCGGTGGTTGTAGCTGCGTGTCCTTAGCTCCTACTGATGCATGCAGGATAGCATCCATATGCACTAACTAGGTTAACTAAAGTAGGCAAAACGCGAGTAAAGCACAGCTTCATCGCCTAAGGTTACTTTAGCTCACTTTAGCTTTAACATGTTCGCGTTTTATGGCAAGCCGTTTTAGCTTTAATTAATTTCTAGAGGATATCGCAAATACAATTCTAACTAGTTAGAATGCAAATTCTTGATATCAGAAATTCAATTGTAACTAGTTATAATTCAAGCATTTTCCCCATTCATTTCAATGGGACCTTTCATTTTTGATATCAAGAATTGTATTTTAACTAGTTAAAATTGAATTCATGATATCAGAAATGGGTATTTTAACTAGTTGAAATAATATTGTTGATATCAGTAAATGATTTTCTGATATCAGAAATTAGCATTTTAACTAGGTCAAATTCCAACTCCCATTGAAATGAATGAGAAAAACGTTTTAAATCTGACTAGTTAAAATAGAATTTCCAATATCAAGAATTGGCATTTTAACTAGTTAAAATTTAATTTCTGATATCAATAATATTCATTTTAACTAGTTACAATTCAATTTCTGATATCAACAATTTGCATTCTAACTAGTTAGAATTTGAATTTGCGATATCCTCTATATATCATAACTCTTTAATGTACTATTAATTACCCTCAAATTAAAGCTGACAGTCTGCACTTCAACCTCATTGTCATTGTATCCTTTCAAACTCAAAGTGCTAGAGTACAGAACCAAAATAACAAATAATGTGTCACTGTCCAATGAATTATGGTGCTCACTATAAACAGTATGTGTTGCCAAATCTTCATAAAACAAAGCACAATGCATATAAACTATAGTGCAATGTCATGAATTATAAAACAGTAAACACAACAAATACATACAAATACATATACTAATGATTATTGGATGAAGATAATAAAATAAGACAATTCATCATTATGAATATCACAACTGTCCCTTAGACTGTGGCAGGTAGCAACATATTGTGCAGCCAAATTTTGGCAGCACCTTTCCTCTCCCAGGAGAATTTGATTTTTTTGAGATTCAGGTAGGTTTGGGAGGTTGGGACTTTTTCTGTGAGTTTAGGGAGTAATTCTTTCACTCGCTCTCTCATACACACTTACACACACACACACACACAAAGATCCCAGTGTAGCATTTATTTTATTTTATTTTTTTATTATTTTTTTATTGAGTGAGCAAGGGTCTGAATACAATATAAACAAAATATTTGAACATGTTACATAATCATAATTTCTTGAAGAAATCAAGTTACATGATTTGACCCTGTTTGAGTTGTTCATCCACAAGTACCCTACAGTCACATACAGTTGTCACCACAAGTAATATTGCATCCCCACCCACACAAACATATGGTGCTTATCACCACCACTTATCACTCTCACACACACACAGACATATGGACAAAACAGAACAAATTAAAGATGAAACACAGGGTTCCTTAAAATTTATGGATGCTGGGTGATTTTGCAGCTCCACTCAATCTACAGAGCTTCATGAATTGAGCTCCATATCTTATGAAATTGTTTCTCTTTGTTACTGTCCTCTGACATTGTCCTTTCAATACTCAAGTAATATTTCATTAATGTTTTCCATTTTTGAAGTGTAGGTGCTTCTTTATTTTTCCAGTTTTGCAATATTAGCTTCTTATAAACTAATGACGAAAAAAGAATTTGCCATCCAGTTGGGTATCTTATTTTCCAAACATTTTTAAGGAGACAGATCATTGGTGAGAACACAATTTTACAATTACAAGTTCCTGAAATCCGTCTTTCAATGTTCTCCCAAGTCTTTCTAATTTTCTCACAATACCAAAAGGCATGTATGAGTGCCACATTTTAAACATCTATCAGAGGAGCTGGTGTCGAACTTATGAATTCTGTCTCTACTATAGTATATTCTTGTCATTAATTTATACTGAATTAGACATAAATTTTCATTAGTGGTAATTTTATATGTGAGTTGTAAACATTCCTTCAATTTTTTTTTGCATGTACCATACCAAGATCTTTATTCCATTTGTTATACGTGTTTTGTAGTCATTCTTCATTGCCCTCAGCTTTGGTAAGGATATTGTATACAGCACCTAATAATTGTCTCTTTTTATCCCTTTTATTTAGAATTTCCCCTATCTCAGTTAAAACTCTATTTCCAAGGTCAAATTTTCTGTTATCCAGTTTTTCAACTGCAAATACTTAAAAAATTATGTCTTTTAGTTTATATTTATTCTTTAGTTCCTGAAATGAAAGTACTGAGTAGCCTAATGGTTTATAATATCTGATCATTTCTGAATTCCACAGTTTATCCACGTCTCCCAGTGTAGTTGGGCGTTTTGAATAGCTATTGATGGGTCATTCCAAATTTGTATATGTTTGGGTATATGTATTTCTTGATCTAGTATTTTTTTTCTTTTTTTTCCAAGCATTTAATGTACTATTAATTATAAAATGTACTGTTTTAATTTTTTGCTAGGAAAAAAGAGCTAGAAGTAAACTATTAGGCTGTAACTGATGATTTTCAATATCTATCCACGGTTCCTCATTTGTATTGTTAATTATATGGTCAATATAAATAATTTGAGCGTTGTGATAAAGTTCCAAATTGGGGAGATTTAGACCTCCCTCCTCTTGAGGATAATGCAATAATTTTCTCCTTAATCTGTGAGCTATATTAGACCATATAAATGAAGAAAGAAGTGAGTTCACTTCTTTAAAAAAATATTTTGGTGGGGTAATAGAAATAGTCTGAAATATGTATAGAAATTTTGGCAGCCACATCATCTTGAAAAGGTTTATTCTACCTATTAAATTAATCTTCAAATCAGACCACCTTTCAATGTCTTGCTTAAGGTGTTCAATTAATGGGAGAAATTTGTCTTTATACAGCTGTACCTTATCTGCACTAATATAGCAACCAAGGTATTTAATACTCCTTGTTTGCGCTTTGTTTTGTTTTAGATTTTCCAAATTATTTATACTTTTGTCTATTACGATTAATTCTGTTTTTCCTTCATTCATTTTATAACCTGATAGCTTCGAAAAGCTTGTCATAATGTCTATTACATATGGAATGGAAGTGTTTACATTACTTAGAGTAATAAATCATCAGTGAATAAATTAAGTTTGTATTGTTTCTTACCAATTGTAATGCCACTTATTTTTTCTGTCTGTCTAATTTTTTGAGCCAAAGGTTCGATTGCTAATGCAAACAGGGAGGGCGATAAGGGGCATCCTTGAGCTGTGCCTCTACTCAAAGGAAAGGGTTCAGAAAGAATTCCATTTGTATATACTTGTGTCTTTGGAAATTTGTAAATTGTTCTTACCATATTAACAAATTTCACTGGAAAGTCATGAACCTCAAGCACTTTATACGGACAAGACCATTCAAGTCGGACAAAAGCTTTTTCTGCATCAACCGGCATTAGTGTTATATCTTTCTTATACTTCTTTGCATACTGTATTAAGTATAGACATGTTCTAGTGTTGGTTTTTAAATCTCTGTTTTGTATAAATCCGGTTTGATTGTGATGGATAATATTTGGTAAGATTTGTGCTAGTCTGTTATTTATGACTTTAGTAATAATTTTTTTTTATCACAGTTGATTAAACTAATAGATCTGAAGTCAGAAGGCCTATCATAATCTCTGCCTGACTTTGGCATTACAGAGATTGTTGCTAGGTACATTGTTTGTGGGAGCGTGTGATTTCTTTTGGGCAGAATTTACTTCTATAAGACTTCTATAAAAAGAGAATTTATGCTTGACCAAAATGTTGAATAAAATTCTATTGGGAGGCCATCCATTCCTGGAGCTTTTTTAAAGGAAAATTGTTAATAGCATATTTAATTTCTGTACAGGTAAATTCCTTATTAAGTGATTTAAGGAAGGGAAGAGGGTCATTTTCTTTTATTTCTGATGTATATAGGTTCTCATAAAACAACTTAAACTCTTCATTAATGATCTGATTATTTCTATAGACTAAATCTAATGTTATATTTTTAAGAGATACGGGTTGTCTCTTTATAACCTTCTTGAATAATGAGGTTAGATGTTTGAGTTATGTCTAAAGTCATTAGCTTTCTTGAGTAATAAGCTGTCCAGTTTTAATTTCAGTTGCTGTAATTCAGTTAACGTTCTACTATTGACTTGTATCGTATGTTTTTTTTCTAACATATTTATGTGTTCCCTCGATTTATTTATTTCATTATCCAGGCCTGCTTTCCTTTTTGCTGCAAACCCTAACATTATTTCTCTTATGCGAATGCATCCCAAACTATACCAATTTCTGGCCTGTCTTGAGGGTCCCCCCATCTACATTTGTTTGGATAAATAAATCAATATGCTTCAAAAAATTCAGTATCCATTAAATATTTCCTATTCATTCTCTATATCCTATGAGACAATGTTTTTTGTTTCGGGGACATAACTATGGCATGATCCGATATTATAATGTCATTAATTTTTACTCGATAGTACCCTGTCCAGGCCTGTCTTAGATATAAATAAGTAATCTATTCGACTATAACTATTCTGAGGGTATGAAAAATGTTTAATATATTGTATTAGGATGTAAAGTTCTCCATATATCCTGCAGTTTGTTAACAGAAAGGAGTTTCAAGAGTTTTTTTGGTGGATTAATTTTCCTGTTTTTGGTTGAGCTATCATAGGAACTAAATATGTTGTTCAGGTCGCCCCCTAATATGATCACTCCTGTTGGTGAACTGTCTAACACAGTTTGAATTTTACTTAAAGAACACATATCTGAGATGGGAGGTTTGTAGACATTAATAAGGGTGTAGAGTTCTCCAAACATTTCACATTTAACTATTAGGAATCTACCATAGATATCTGTGTGCTGGGAGACCAACTTAAATGGTATCCTCTTGTAAATGAATATTCCCACACCCCTACTCCTAGAAGTAAATGTTGCTGCAAAGGACTCCCCCACCCATTGCCACTTAAGGTATTCTATTTGCCCTTCTTTGAAGTGGAGTTCCTGTAGAAAAACTATATCGGAGGACAGTTTCCCCAAATGATATAAGAATTTATGTTTTTTTATGCCTTCCTGTAATCCATTCACATTCCAGGTTGCAACTTGGAAAGTAATCGGAAGAGTTTGTATGGGATTTTTATAAGCCCTATTTTATATCAGGGTCAAGAGTGATAGCTTTAGAGATAGAGCTGCAGAGATGACACCAGCTGAAAACAAGAGAACCTAACACAAACTTATAAGGGAACACCTTAGAACTTAAGCACACACGAAAAGACACCCACATATACAAACATATAAACACATAATATACACACAAAACACCACAACCCCATACATATTCCCCCTTATCTATCTTTTAGGAACATGCTTTGTTAGAGCTATAAACACCTACTCTATCTTGTCGTGCAAAACAATGGTCCAGGTACATGCTCTCCCACATGCTCCAACCTACAGGTACCCACATACACACGTACAAGCACCCCTGCCTCTCTATATAGATAGAACAATACCTCTTCACTCATACAGATTCGTCGACAACACGTGTTTGCACATCTTCCACATATTTTGAGTAATAACCTTAAATTGTAGCCCCGCATATCACAGAATTAACAGAAAATGTACCATGACTAATTAAAGACACTACTGGTCTTATACTACTAGTCTTATAGGGACAATTAAGACAATAAATAAACAGAGAGAGAGAGAGAGAGAGAGAGAGTGAGAGAGAAAGTCCCACTAAGAGGGTTATATCTGTTTATCTTAAGACAATAAAAAATCTATCTACTTCTCAGCTATTCTTATTTGTCATCTGAGAGATTTAAGCCAAAAGTGTAGCCCAGTGTAGCATTTAGGAATACTGTTCTGTTGAAATGTGAAAAGTTTCACCTGAGAACAATCATAAAATGTTCCATTTATTCATTGTGAAAAATCTATGTTTTATTCTCTTCAAAAACACAAACTTCTTTGTATGGAAATAAATAAAACAGTATCCCAAACCATAAAATTAACATCCTTTAAGTATTTCAAAGTATTATCGTACCTTACAGAAAGTAACAAAACATTTTGAGTTTGACTACTCAATATTTAACTTAGGCACAAACTTACTGTACATGAATTTTGAATGTAAGAAGGAAAACTCACAATAGGAAAGACTTTGAAACAACAGATTATGAACAACAGAAACCCATTATTTTTATGACACTTCAACTTCAACAGTTTGTAGTGTTTTTCTTTTTTTGAAAACGCCAGACAGGAACATGTTTTTAGCCAACTCATTAAGGCTATTTTTCTTTTCTTATGAGGTGTCTTCTGGAAAGTTTCTAATTAGATGCCAAAAATGGAAGGTGTGTGGTGACGTAGCCTGAAGTTTTTCAGAAAGTTGTAAATCACTCCATGCTGGATAAAGCTATCGTAGGTATAGCTTTGACTGTTAGCATGGCATGAACATTTTAATGATCATTTACAAGTATGTGTTTTTACTCCTACTGGATACTTACACACTGCAATCATTTTTGTGAATATATCTCAGATACTCAAATACTATAAAATCTTTCGTTACAAAGGAAAGAAAAGTGGAAAGAAGAAGTGTGTGTGCTTGTGCACGTGACACCTAAAGTGAATTCATAATGAATACAAGGATAAATAATGACTGGATTTGGAAAGTTATTTCCTTGCTCTAAAAATGTGTTACCCACCTAATAATGTAATAATCACCTGGTAATATGATGATATTACATTATCTGATAAGTTATTATATACATGTCAAAACGTCAGTAGTATTGAAAAAGCAGCACTGGTTTATCTGTCTGTGTGATGTACATGTGTGTTTGTGTGCATACGCTCATGCGCGTGTGTGTGAGCGCATGCTTGTGGGTGCATGCAAGGTGTGCATTTGTGTGGGTGTTTCTTTGTTGAGGTGTAACATGTTTTTGACTATTTCTCCAGGTATTCACTTGGTATGGCTGTGTATTCGGCCAGCAGGGCTACCCCTGTGCTTGGCCTTCAGAAAGATGAAGTCTCGAGCTAGCTTTCCCAGGTAGTGCTCCAGGTCCCGCAAAACGATGTAACCCCCCTTCCAGCTGACCCAGAGGTCCTGCGTGCGAAGCAGGTAGGTAGGAGGGGTCAGTACCTGGGGGGTGGGGCTGGGAGATGCTTGTGGGAAGGATGCACCATTCAGGCTCCCCAGCTACAAAGACAAGAGGGAGATTTTATTTGCCGTTCCAAATTTCACCCACGATGATTGACGCTAAAACACTAACCTGTTTGTTACAAAACAAATGAGAGCTATTTAAAGAGGGGGGAAATGGTAGCATGTGTAGAAACAGTGAGGCTGAGAAAAGGAGATGCTAAGAAATTTAAGAACAATTGAACTAGCTAAGGCAAGATGCCTCAAGAGCATGGAATATGATCAGTAAGACAAAGAGAGTAAGCAGTTAGCGTAACGCACATCTCGTCAAATTTCGTTAGTAGCACTTTGGTATCTACAGTCAGAAAGGATCCATACGCAGCTTTTAGTTGAGCTGAAGCTATTTCAAATGTTTCCTTCACTAGTAAAATGGTATTATGAATTACTTAGATCTACACCCCTCTGTTTTAACCCAAAGTAAAATAAATCAATTTATTTTTAAAACAAGTAGCATATAGTTGCCAGATTTGAGCTTTAGTAATGAGTTAAACACAGTATAATTTAGGGTGTATATAGTTACCTGTGAGGTGACTTTTCCAATAAGATCTTGGAGGTGTTCTTGAATTCTAGACATAGCCTGAATTAGTTGTTTAGCCTTATTCTCTCCTGCGCGATTCTTCCAGAATTCTTTCATTTGTTGTCTCCTTATTTCAAGATGAACCCAGAATGTGTGCAGGTATTTAGGTGCTGTGCTCAGGCGTTCCCAGTCCTGTAGAAACCGATATATGCACACACACAAACAATGACTTTAGCGAATAGTAAGGCTTCCTGTTTTAATAGATTTTTAGCCTAATACACTACCTTAACTCCAACACACAAATACGCTACACACTTGTAGCATTAGTTACTTTGGTGATGACTTTCTGTTCTTACCTGCATGCTGATCCACTGAGAGTATTTCATGTCTAAGGAGGAGGGCAGAATCTTCAGCACTGTATGATCCTCATACAACCGGTCACCAAACTGCTGTTCTTTCTGGTACAGAAGTACACAAAGGATTTCAAGTTTTTAAGAATTTGATCATTTTAAGTCCACTTTTGTCCACTCATGGGATGTGTATGTGTGTGCGTGTGTGTGTGCGTGTGTGTGTATGTACGAATGCATGTATATGCATGCGTGTGTGTGTGTGTGTGTGTGTGTGTGTGTTTGCCTGTGTGTGAATAAATGCCTGAACGGATGAGTGGCTAATTATGTTGGCTAATGATGGTCTTTGCAGTGTCTGATGAGGACCCTTACATATTGTGGCAGCAAGCCTTGGACACAGGCACGAATCTTCTGGGTGAGACGCAGAGACTGTGAAAAATTTAGCACCCCCCTTTGGTGAGGCGAGGCAGGGCAGCATAGGGGCAGTAGGAGCAGCAGACACAACACCGACCAACCAGTAGTCATCCTGTTAGAGAGTGTATAGACAAGGCCAGTGTTAACGTCCCTATTTGAGGAGTACCATGCCTCATAAGAGGGTCAAATACATTTAAAAAATTAAGAAATAAAAATGATAAATAAAAATTAAGTGCACAAAATGTAGATAATAATTAGAAGAATTGAGACTGTTCCAAGCTATGTCATAGTCATCTTTGACATTGATTTACATACCAAATAAGAGGTAAACACTTTTTTTTTGGCCATGATTTTTTTCCACCATGAAGATTGATAATGACAACAAGCAAGGTTTAAACACATGCTGTGCTAGTTGTTCTGCATTTTTTATGATACATTGACATTGACACAAACTTCAGTACATAGTGCCTGTAATTACACAATTTACTATTCTAAACTGCAGAATTCCTTGTTGTTGTTGTTGTTGTTGTTGTTGTTATTAGTATTGTGTTTTTAATCATTATGTTTATTCTACCATTAAGCTACCATACATTTTTAAAGTAAATTGTAAGAGTTTACCAGTGTACTTTCATGCACTGTCTGAAGAGACAGAAAATCTTGGCATACCTTTGTGTGGATTCACAGCAGTGTTCCTCCTGTATCTCTGTCTCTTGGGACTGATGGCAAACAACATGTTGCTTCTTTATCCTATATAGCATAACTATATTCTCTTTTTTCGGTTTCATTTTTATGTGGTTTCGGAGTTTTTTCTTCAAGCCAGATTCAGTCTGTAGTAAAACTCATGAGGCAACCACTGGAAGTTCCCCTATTTTACCCATTACAGTTGCAAGCACGTGTTGACTTGAGTTGTAGCTTACTTTTCTTGGGTCTGCTTTTTTTGTGGGCAAATACTTTGTATGTAAATTTAGGCACTTCTTGTCTTGAGGGGAATTGCCGAAATCACTTGGTGAAAAATTGTCACCAATCAGGGCACTCTCCCATCATCTCATCTGATTTTTTATTTTAACTGCCCTCAGACATTTCAGTAATTGTACCAACAAAAGTTCTGAAAAATTTCAAAATGTTTAAAAAATGTGTACAGCTATTTGTATTTCTTCTTTTCGGGTTTCATGCTACCTATACCACGTTCAGCGACATAGGGGGCGACATAGCTCCAGAGGTAAGACCGATTGTCTAGCAGTCGGAGGGTTGCCGGTTCAAACCCTGCTCTGGGCGTATCGGCGTGTCAGCGTGTCAGCATGTCGAAGTGTCCTTGAGCAAGACACCTAACCCCTAACTGCTCTGGCGAATGAGCGGCATCAATTGTAAAAGCGCTTTGGATAAAAGCGCTATATAAATGCAGTCCATTTAAACACACACACTGAATTTTCACTGGGGTGAATCTTTAAATACCAGAATTATTGGTTACATTTTGAAACTAATTTCTGAAACTTGTCTATTCTATGTTTGCTTTCCTATTTCAGTTCATCAAGTGAAAGCAGATGGCCATTAAACACTAACAAACAAATCAAAACACTGATGTGTTGTAAGCTGTCCCAAATAAATAAATATTAAAGTGAGGTACCTGTATGTGGTTATAACAGTCTTGTAAAGGATTATGATGCTAACTAGATTTATAAATTTTATTTTTAAAATTTTGTCAGCAGTTAAAAACACCAAGAGCAAGCCATGAACATTTTTTTTTAAACTGAAAAAAGATGTGTTGTGGTCTTGTGTTCTTCCTTATATAAAAATAACTGCAGTGACTCACTGTACTCTTACACTCACCCCAGTTCTAGAAGTCCTGACCTCAGGGAACTCACCAGAAGAAACCTAGACCACATCCTAGGATTCCCTGGCTGACGCACTACTCTTGGTTGCATCACAGAAACAGCGACAAAGAAAAAAAAATGAAGCAAAAGTGTCAATGTAGGATGACTAGATGAGTCAAAAATCTATGACATAAGCTTCTGTTTAGAAACATCAGGTGGTCTTTGTGAAAATCATATTACCCGTTGCTCTCTATATTGCACAGGACTGTGACACACAATATAAAATGTGAATGTGTTATGATCTTACGTATAAAACATTATTCTTATCATTAAATGGTTAAATTAATTGTAATATAGTTCTGATATAGTTTCAGTTCAGTGTTTTGCCAATCTATTGTAAGAATTATGGTGCAACGTAATGTTTTCTTTTTTTGCTCATTCTTTGGCATGATGTAAAGGCAGTTACGTACAGTGAGATTGGTTTAATACATAATTGTTGGGCTCTGTATTCAGTAGTATGACATGCTGATGGGTACTGAACAGAAAGCTTATATTTATGCTGAGGTTTTTTTATTTTGTAAAACTGTCATCCACATTAATGCTGCTCTACTGAAATTCTGGTGGCTTCCACCTGAACTGGCACTTCATTGAATTCCGGAAGCTCTTCTCTGCTGTTTACAGAGATTAATGTTGCATAGTACTTCTCATTCTTTTCTCTCTTTCTTTTTATCTCTCTCATACACAGGTCCACATATGTTTTGGGGACCTTTTGGGAGCTTTTGCTTTGGCACAAGGGGGGGAGGGGTGGCCCTGGCCATGGCTCCAACCTACTTTTGGAGTATGCCATGTTAGCGAGCAATAAAGCGTACAGAATGCAAGATAACAACAACAACAACAACAATAATAATAATGTGCCCTGCAATACATTAGTGACCGGTCCTGGGTATATTCCTGCCTCTTGCCCAATGCGTGCTGGGATAGGCTCCAGCACCCCCCATGACCCTGACCAGAATAAGTGGGTATAGATAATGGATGGATGGATAATACTAATAATAATAATAATAATAATAATGATGATGATGATGAAGGGGCCAAGCAATACAGTCCCTCCATGCTACAAATTCTGTTGGTTGCCCAATTTGGGCCCATTACCATTAGCCTGTGTACTGGCTTTGATGCCAAAAGAGAAAATAGTTGCAGATATATGGCCACTCTTCCTTTTTGGAGCCTTCATTGCCAAATTCATTGGTATATTGTGGCTATATTGTTTGACTGCACTATGGGGTCCCGTTTGTGAGTCTGAACAGGAACATTTTCACATTCCCATAGCAAATTTCTAAATGTGGCAAAGTGTTTAATTAATATGTAGATTTAACTTAAATATTTAATCTAAAAGTCCCTGATTTAAGATAAATATTTGTTTTTCAACTACATACTGTATCTGTTTTATCATTGAAGTTTGTTTTAATGGAAATATTTCAAAAGTTATTAAATATTTATTTAGCAGTAAAGTATATATACATATACAGAAATTATTCATACCCATGCCAAATTTTGAGTTACAGTGAATTGTTATTTGATGAATAGGTTTCTTCTGGCTGGAAATGACATAAGGTAACAAAAGACGGTAAGACATTGTGTTAGAGATATTAATGAAAAATGTTATCTATTTCTATGTTTTTTTTTAAAACATTTTTACAAAAAATGCCATGCCATTATTCATACCCCTTGAAATTGTCGCAAATTTTTTGAGGAAATGCAAGCTTCTATACCATTCCAAATGGTCCTGGTCATTTCTACCATGTTCTAGAGCATTCTAATCAACTATAAATTGAGAACAGCTGATGCAGTTGTTGTCTAGTCAGTTTCTAGTCAATTGCAAGTCTTGGCTAAAACCAAAGAGCTTAGTGAGGACCTCCGGTTGCACCTTGTGGCTGCTCACAAGAAGAGGAAAGGCTACAAAGCCATATCCGAATGTTTTCAAGTGCCAGTGGCCACAGGGCAAAGCATCATCAAAAAGTACAAGAAGTTCCACACTGTGAAAAATCTCAAAGGGCGTGGAAGGAAGTCAAAAGTTACCCCTGTACTGGACCTTCCAACAAGACAATGATCCGAAACATACAGCCAAAGTGGTCAAGAAATGGTTAACAGAAAACAATATCAACATTTTGGAGTGACCCAGCCAGAGTTCAGACCTGAATCCCATCGAGAATCTGTAGAGGGAACTAAAGACCAGAGTGATGGCAAGGAAGCCTTCCAACCTCAAGGACCTGGAGATCTTCGCAAAAGAGGAGTGGTCCAAAATCCCAGTGGAGACGTACAAAAAGCTTGTTGGCAATTATAAGAACCGTTTGACTGCTGTGATGGCAAATAAATCCTTTGCCATTGATTACTGAGAAAGGGTATGAATAATTTTGGACATGGAATGTTTTGTCAAAATGTTTAAAAAAAACATAAAAATAGGTAATATTGTCAATTAATATCTCTAACACAACGTCTTACCATCTTTTGTCACCTTCCTATGTCATTTCCAGCCAGAAGAAAACTATTTGTCAAATAAAAATTCACTATAACTCAAAATCTGGTATGGGTATGATGAATAATTTTGGACTTAACTGTATATATATGTGTGTGTGTATATATGTATTACTAAATATTTAATTAGTAGTAATTTTTATCACAATTGTGCATTTTATAATGAACGCACCAAATTTGATGTTTTCCAGCTCCTGCTCTCCCACCGCCCTACCACCTGTGCTCTCGACCCTATCCCCTCATTTCTCCTCCAGGCAATCACACCAAATATCCTCCCATTTGTCACCTCCCTTGTGAACTCCTCCCTGTCTTCCAGATGTTTCCCCTCATCCTTCAAGAGGGCCCACATCACCTCGCTGCTGAAGAACCCCACATTAGACCCGTCCGTCATCCAGAACTACCGACCGGTATCTCTCCTTCCTTTTCTATCCAAAACACTTGAACGAGCTGCATCTAACCAACTCTCTGCTTTCTTCTCTCAGAATAACCTGCTCGACCCCCACCAGTCCGGCTTCAGGCCTGGCCACTAGACAGAGACTGCATTCCTCGCTGTCAGTGAGTCACTTCATGCCGCACAAGCAGCCTCCCTCTCCTCTGTCCTGATTCTGATAGATCTCTCAGCTGCTTTCGACACTGTGGAGCACTCCATCCTCCTGTCCTCCCTGGCAGCAACAGGGATCTGCGACACAGCCCTTGACTGGATTGAGTCCTATCTCTATGATCATTCCTGCTCTAACCTCTCCCCTCCTTGATTTTTCCATTTCCCTAGGGGACACCTTAGTGACGTCATCACCCTGTGCCAAGAATCTCAGAGTGGTGATGGACAACAAGCTGTCTCTCTCCAAGAACATCGCAGTGGTAAGCCGGGCGTGCAGATTCTTCCTGTACAGCATCCGGAGAATTCGCCCCTCTCTCACCACCTATTCAACCCAGCTGCTGATCCAAGCAATGGTACTGTCCCACCTGGACTACTGCCACTCTCTTCTGGCTGGCGTTCTGGCATCTGCCATCAGACCCCTGCAACTCATCCAGAATGCTGCAGCTCGTCAACCTTCCCAGACACTCCCACGTCACCCCCCTGCTCACTACCCTCCACTAGCTGCTCGTTATGGCTCACATCAAATTTAAAACATTGGTCCTAGCATACCAGGCAGTCAAGGGATCAGCCCCAGCATACCTCCACAAGATCTTCAAACCCTACATGCCAGCCAGACCCCTCCGTTCCGCTACCTCAGGACGCCTGGCCCTGCCCTCTTCGCACTTGCACTTCCCAGTCATGTCTCCTGTCTGTCTTGGCTCCATGATGGTGGAATGACCTTCCCGTGGAAGTCAGAACAGCTGAGACCCTGACCACCTTCAAATGACGACTGAAGACACCTCTTCAGGCTACACCTCTCCCCATCCCTCCATACCTCCCTGTAGTCTCTAATTTTACGATGTAATCTTAGGGTTGTAGCTAGGTAAGCTGTTTATCTTCGTTGACTTAGTTGAGTAGGCACTAGTGCAATAACTATTGCTTGTTTTATTTGCATAGACTGCTTTGTTGCTGTTTTTTGTTGTGTTAATCAGATTAACCTACAGGGTCCAAGTTAAACTATGCGGTCGTTCCCTGCACTTGGAACTGTACTTCCCTCTAGAGTTTTCAACATGCTTGTTCCTGGTTTTGGTTATACACTTTGTTGTACGTCGCTCTGGATAAAATCATCTGCCAAATGCCTGTAATGTAATGTAATGCAACGTTTAGAACCATTATGCTCATGGTTAGCTACACTATCTACACATGTATCTGTCCGAGTCTGCTAAATACATGTACATGTAACGAGTTAGTTCTGCCTGAGATGAGATTTCAACCAGGGCCACCCACTCGCCCAAAGACTCCAAAGACCAATGGGTTACCAATCATATTAAGGCAAAATCACCCCTGCCGAACTAGCAGAAATACACACACTACATATGCATAATCATAATTGCATGGAATCATAACATATAACAAGTTGTCATCATAATTGGCAAACCACCCAGTCCATAGCCAATTTTTTTTTTTTACAGTCTCTGGGAAAAACCCATCAACCTGAACGAACTTGAGGCGAGCTGACTGTCTGGCGTTATGTTTTAAAATATATTATCAAATTTTTACAGAGTTTAATTTCCATCTGTGACTGTTCTGTGTCATGTAATCACATTATATGTATGACATTAATAATACAATTATGTTCAGTTATTTTCAATTTATGTTTCTCAGCAAAACGAATATGCTTAGCTAGCATATCAGCTTGCCAGTGAGCTAGGTAGGCTATCCATGGTTAGGTCACGCTATTTTTTTTTCTTGTAGATCATCAAAACCAATGAAGAAAAGCCAATATACGCAAGGAGCCCCCAGGACCGATTCTGAGAACCACTGTCTTAAATGCTCTTGTCGGTCTCTTAAATGCTAAAAACATGTTCCTTTCTAAATGCCAATCTTACAAAGATGGTTAATTTCGTTAAATTCTGTGTGTGTGATTTCATTGTGTGTTTTATGTTATCCAGCAACTAAACCTTAAGACTCTAAATTCGCTTCGTGAAACTGAAATTTTTGCAGTGTTTATCCCAAAATCGTGATTATAGTAGCTTTGTCACATGCGTGAAGCATGGCCCAGGTAGACATTTAAGGAATGTACACGACTGACAAGTTTGAAAAATTGAATATTTGCCGGTTAGGGTTAGCTGGCTAGTCAAATGGCTTGGTAGCCGAAGTTTCGAACTGTTTTAGCATAGGCTACTGGACTACCAAATATAGCAAGCTGATTATGCTTTCTGCCAACTAATTATTTGGTTAAGTAGGCTAAAGGAAATTACATTACAGGCATTTAGCAGACGCTCTTATCCAGAGCGACTTACACAACTTTTACATAGCATTTTACATTGTATCCATTTATACAGCTGGATATATACTGAAGCATATATACTGAATTTCGGTTAAGTACCTTGCTCAAGGGTACAACGGAAGTGTCTTACCCGGGAATCGAACCTGCGACCTTTCGGTTACAAGTCCAGTTCCTTACCCACTGTGCTACACTCCGTCCCATTTATGATGCAGGAACTAGATTTTCATTAAAAATATATACTTATATATACACTACAGTGACTTCTGGACTCGTTTTTGTGAGAGAATTTTACTTCCGCATCCGCAAAAAAATCCCGCCAAAACCGGAAGTGACGTAACAAAAAGAGCGCAGTCAAGTTTTACATTAAGAAGAATGGGTACCATGTCATTCTACAATCAATATCTGGAAATAAATATTGAATAAATATACAACATTGCCATTGGTTTTACGCGTAGAGATGTCCCTTTTGAGTCTGAGTGGTCATATATTGTCTTGGACAATCTGTTTGTGAAATATACGTGCATTTGTGACACCTGGGTACCTTGCAAAATAGATGTGCGTAATATCACACCTGTTGTTTACGGCGTTGTTGCCCTTTTTAGTATAGTCTGGCTTGATTGACACTTCATTGATTCAGTAGGTGAGAGTATAAGCTTTCTAACGATGTATAACATGTCTATTTTTTCTTTTGGAATAGCGTTTTATAGGTCAGTAACCGAAATTTCTACATCGCATTCCCTTAGCATTCACTCTTGGTAGGCTACTCAGAGCTGAACCTGACGTCCGTTGTCAACGATGTTGTAATTTCTTGGAGAATACTATTATTATTGAGGACTTTGCATAACTGCAATGTTTTTTTGGAGAAAAAAACACTTGAACAACATCTTGTGTCCAGTAATGAATTCTCAATAACGCTGTTTATTCCAATACCAAAATAGCAATTCATTGTTGAGTCACAGTAGACAGAGCTGGGATTGAACTTGAAATGACCCAAAGTGAGATGCACTTTTGCGATTGACTAGGCTATTTGTTGTTTACAACCAGTAAGACCTAATGAAATGAAACCATATTTTGCCCTCAACACCACTTCAGCTCCCACCCCTGGACATTTTCAGCAGGGTACTGCTTCACTGTAGTTACCAATGGCCACACCTTTAAACCTGGACATCACCTTAAGTCAACAGCAACTCACAGAGCGTTCAATGTTCTGAGTATTAAGCAAACGGTTTGCGCGAATTACACGTAGGCCTAAATACGATCTCAAACTGTCAACTGATTCTTCTCATTTTATATGAAATGTCTATAGATTTTGCTGGTTTTATTAGGATTATATTTTATGGCTCGTATTTTACTATAGGATATTTTAGTGTACATTATAATGTTATTACAACCCTGACCCTTTTTGTAACAGCAGTTTCAGCGACATCTGGATCTGGTTCATTGTAGTGAACGCCATCTGCTTCATCGCTGCGTTGAGACATGGATGGAAGGAAAAGGTCTCACAGCCACCCGAATAGGGAAACTTTTCATTAACGGATATGTGTTTGTTTTATGTTTGCCTATATTTTAATGAATTGGAAGGAGTACTCTAGTGGGGAAAGCAACTAAAGTAATTGGGTGTGGACTAGTGATAGGGGTAGCATAAGGGGTTTGAAGTGAACAGAACTTGTATGGGAACATGTGTAGATTATGGTAAAAGCTACAGTACCTATTTTTAACTATAGCCTGATTGCTTTCTTGATGAAAAGGTTATTGCCCCTTGATTGCAAGTTTTTAAACTATTGTTAAAGTAATAATCTCGAAGATTTTCATGAAAATAAATGTCTGTTAAGTCACTATCTATCGCCGAATTAGTTAACACAATGGCGATTGAGTCTATTATATTAATTTATATTATTAATATAATTTATGATTAAAGAACTGGATGTCTGTGGTGACATTCCCGGGAAAAAATCACAAGCGGCGCATGGTTAGTGACCCGTTTTCCATCACCCATCAGTGGTTGGTCCGCCAGAGAGCGTAGGCGAAGCTAACGCAACAGGCTCGCTCTTCAACACACTTGTGTGTGAGCGGTGTACTGTTTTTTTCTGGTGTCTACTGGCGTTACAATAATTATTATTAATCATATTATTTGTTGATGTAGATTTCGTATTACATTTGGTGACAATGTAACGTTACTAAATTACGTAGCCTAACTATTTGCACAGCTAACTCTAGCTACCGGACCATGTCAAGAAAGGCAACATTAGTTCATACAACGTTGCGCACAGTATCCATCTCTCATATCAGGTAACGTTGCGTTAGCTAGCTAGCTAATGTAATTAACACAATTTAATGTCAGCTAACAATTAGAAAAAACGCTAGCTAATGCTACCGACTGGTACCGACCTCGCAAAACGTCTCTCGAATGCAATGCTACCTTGTAACAACGTTGCAATGTAGCTAACTAAAGGTCAGTTCAGATCAATGATTCTTAACGAGACTGGATGCAACTTGCAAAATTCCAAGACGTCTGATTTTAAACGTTCTAACTGCACTTGGCAATTTGGCATATACTCTCTAAAGCTGCCTATTTGGGGAGAGCTGGCTATATGTGATAGTATTTAGTAGCCTTTTGTGGATTAATTGTATTGATACAGTAGCCTTTTGTGGATTAATTGTATTGATACTCAAGGAAAATCGGGAAGATTCCGCCACTGCTTAGCGATTAAAACGTATTTTTCTAAATCTCATTTATCATTTAATCTCCCTGACACAATGCGAAGAAGCTGTGTCCGTTTCCATTTGATTAGTCAGATGTTTGAATGCTTGTTAATCACTGAAAATTAATTAAAACAGTTTAAGATAAATTATTAGTTTAAAGGAAAGTTTTGCGCCTCACCAGTTTAAGAAAGATGGATAAAGGAGGAAAAAAGTGAGGACAAGAGGAGGATGACCGATTATTTTCGTGGGTAAAAAAAAAATTCTCAGCATTAATGACACTCAATAAACTTGAAATATATTATGTAAAAGCTTGCATCAATAGTATACATTCTTTTTAAACCATTGTTTTCCTTAATTACAATTATGTGCACAATACATTACAGATACAACTATTTTGAGCTGAGACATTCATTGGTTTGTACCTTTTTTCACCCACCTCCCACATCCCAAATTAAACCCCTGTCTATCATGTGTTGCTATCTCATAACCGTAAAAATGCATCGTAGAAACAATACAACAGTGTGTGTGCATTAAAAATAAAATGTACTTTTTAATACTTAAGTATTTTTAAAAATAAGTACTCTAGTACTTTAACTCAAGTAAAAATTTGACTGAACAACTTTCATTTGTAGTGGAGTAATATTTGACCAGGTGTATCTATACTTTGACTCAAGTAATGGAGTTGTGTACTTTGTCCACCACTGTGTATATCTACAAATAAATTTGATGTAAAAATGATTTTACTTTTCACAAAGCAAAGCAAAGTAAATCCCAACAGCTTCTAAAAAAAAGTATTAAATATTGAATGAATGTCTTAATGCATGCATGCTAGTCCGACGATTGCCGCAGGGACATTTCTGTCCTCCCAAAATATTGGTAGGGACTTGTCCTTACCGTCTATATGCAAACCTTGGATTTCCGACACACTGTGGTAAAACCGACTACTTTAAATTCAGGACAGTTGCATTTTACCATTACAATAATGTCACATGCATGTTTCTTCCAGTACATTTGATTGCTTTTAATTTAATACTCTGCGCATATGGACTAATATCATACTCATACTTTTATTGACGATTAATCCCTTACAAAAAAAATCCTGCAGGAATTTAAGTTTTTTTGTAAGGGATGTTACCAACACAGCCTTATAACTAAGGGTGCGTGCACCTAACTACAGTGAGTAGTGTTAATTTAGTTAAAGTTCGCTACAAGAATTTACAGTACATAAAAGTAGAAAGTGGAAGTTTTTTTATAATATGCTTTTGTTCATCTATCTTTCGTCGTGTGTTTATGTATTCTGTTCAATGATTATTTATCCCCAAAATAATATGAATAGAAACCATACTTAGCACAATCAACTGTACATTTGGCGTGCTTACCTAGCTTGTAGGAATGGAGAGTGCTTGTCTTTCTGATTATGCCCAGACACACGTGGGTTCATGTTATTACATGTGCACACATACTAACATGGGAACATAGGCACACCCCTTTCACCACTCTGTTCTCTCTATCTCTCTCCTTTCCACCCTATATAAGGAAAAATCTCTCCTTTCCACCCCTCACCAATATATCTCGAATATGGAGGTTAGTTTGTTTATGTGGGATAAGGCTGTTTAAGATGACCTTTGAAGTTTAATGACTCCTGATGGGCCTCAAAAGAGCTGTAATTAAAAGTGTGTGAATGTTCGTTAACAGCCCAAGGGACAGATCTGTGCGATAGCGTAATGACAAATGTACGAATGCAAAATGGATGAATGTGTAAAACTAGTGAAGTAGGAAAGATCCTTTAATGCTTCATTTTCTCAGTAACTATGTCACGATATTTTTAATGCACATTAACATTGGTATTATAAAAACCTTTATCTTCAGCTTCTCAGTTCTGGTTTCTCCTTCAGGGACCCACATAATATTTGGGTGTAAAGTCCACAACTAAGCTGTGACATAAGCCGCGTTTCCACCGCAGGAACTTTCCCCAGGAACTAGGAACCTTTTGAGGAACTCGGGGCGTTTAAAGGCAGGGACCAGGGTCTAAATTAAGTTACGGGGACTTTATTTTACCCCCAAAAAAGTCCCTGCCCGGGGGGTATTAGCCTACTTTCCAGAAGTACCAGAACTTTTGGGGTGGGGCGCAAGTGCTGAATATTTCTGATTGGTCGACTACTCACAGTATTATTTCAACCGCCCTTTTTAAAAATCTGCGGCCGCAAACCGATTTATTTTCATACAAGTCTGAGTCTAATTCAAGTTATTATTATGTTATGCGGCGCAGTAGCCTACTTTTGGTTATAGCCTGCCAACGTCTTGGAACAGATGAGAAATTAAGATTATAACATGTGCTCTTCTGTTCTTTTCTTGCTTTAGTATTTGTTTTATAAAATGTTAAGCATTCGTGCTGGGACAGCATATTAGGTACCAAAACATTCAAACGGTTTAATTCGGTTGATTAATATTTTCTTCCGGATTTTCTTTGTTAGCCCGTTATAATTGACTCAAAAGGTTTGATACAGTTATGTGAGGTATGCGGTAGTTCTGCGTAATTTACATTGGGGATACAGTAAAAGCAAACTGGAAATAACCTTCCGCACTTTTTGTCAGTGTAAAATAACATGTTAATTCTAGTAATCGTCCCTTTGCTTTTTCAGACTGCCATAATTTTACGATTCTTCAGTTTCCACAAAAAGACCAGGAAGACTAGGGACTAATTCCCTACAAACACACTATGTAATGACAACGTTGCACTTTGGTCGTAATTTGGTAAGTCGCAACATTACCAACAGGTGACGTTGTGACAACATTGCTCTATGGTCGCAAAATAACCAGTCCTCATGGAGACTGTTCTGCAACGTTGCAGTAACGTTATAGAATTACGTAAATACGATGTAATTTAATAACGTAACAATTACGTTAGGCTATATCAGTGCTCATCCTTACTTCATTTGAAACGTTACTGGTAGGTTGTCAGAACGTTTGTAAATGACGTATTGGCTTACAGTAAAATATCTGTCTGTCTGCGCGTTTACGCTTGGACTGCTAACACGTTATATCCAATGCAGGGTTTATTATTATTATTTTATTTTTAAATATAGGATATGATGGATAAGCAGGTATAGGGTTCTAGGGTGGCTGACATGGATAGGGATTTTATAGTAGGACTAGGTGTAAAGCATGGAGGATAAAATAGTAAATATAAAAATAAGTCTGACGATAAAACCACTGTTACGTTCAGCAAAATGAAATTAAATAAGGAAAAATCGGACTGCAGTTGTCCTAAAGTATAAACTATTCGTTTTCTATTTGTACAATATTAAAACAACTTCGATTTTAAACACAGACATTGTAAAACTATTCACAACACTAATATTAATTACAAACAAATCTGTCTTAATTTTTTCTATTTTTTTCCCTACATTTTTAACAATGACAATGCAAAATTTTAAATGGAGAATTAAAGATAAAATACACCCATTACTTTTAATTATTGCAATATCCAATACAACATTACATCAGTGCATGAGTTTAACTGAATGGTAAGGGAAGAATTAGAGTAATTTAAAAAGCATTACTTCAACATTCTGTGCTACCTTGTAACATCAACTATGCGCTGCTGCCTCCCCTGGACATCTCAATGATATGGGGGTGTTTTGAAAACCTTGGACCCTCCACTCTTCAGATATGGTGTCACATATAAAATAAGCGTCATAGAAAATGTGGCTGGGGTTTGAACATGCAGTACATAGGCGAATTTCATTCACGGTATTTCACGGTAATCATGGTATTTCATATTTAGACTTACTGCACTTCCAAGCATCAACATGGCGGAAATATTTTAAAAAAGCTTTATAAAAATACACTGCCTTTTTAATTGGCATTATAATTATAACGAAGGAGTATTTTTACATATCAAAACGTCGCTAGTTTAGAAAATAAATTTTGAGATACGCGTTTCTCGCTTTCGCGCAGGCAGACTCATTTTGAACGATTTCCGACGAATCTGCCGTCTTACTGTTGCTCACGGTACTATTTTTGAGTGTAAATCTATTGTCTGATACACACTCCGGAGCAGAAGGTGGCGGCAATTCACCAATAAGCTGTACACCACCCGCTGTAAAACAAGAAGACGTTGTATCCAATCACATGCGCATATTGCTGTGACGTGCTCTTGGAAGAAGGTCGCTGTGACCTCGCAAAACGTCTCTCGAATGCAATGCTACCTTGTTGCAACGTTGCAGTGTGGCTAACTAAAGGCCAGTTCAGATCAATGATTCGCAAAGAGACTGGATGCAACTTGCAAAATTCCAAGACGTCTGATTGTAAACGTTCTAAAACTGCACTTAGCTATTTGACAAGGTGGGTCTTTTGAGACCCCGGGCAACGGCTTAAGACGCTCTGCAGCTAACCAATTCACACCGCTGCAATTTTCTCTGCAACATTCTAAAACCGTGTCGTCTGGTTGCGAATCATTGATCCGAACTCGCCTTAACGATACTGTTATTTACATTGCCATCAAGTTTAATGATCGGAATAAAGCCGAGGTATAGGTGGAGCAGAGCCGGGTCTGATTTCTGTGTAAAGATGTCAAGCCGGAGAAGACTAAATAACAGTAACGTATACTGCCGTATTCTTTTATTTTATTACGCTTCCTCATATGTTCCTTCAGCCCGGATGCCCTTTTTTTTGATGAAATCTCCTTTGTTTTTGTTTTATTCTTCTTGTTCTGATTGCTAATTTAACACCCAGCTCAGCTTTATCCTCGAACAGTTTAGCTAGCAAAACCAGAAACACCAAGGGTAACATTTTGCAAGGCAGTTGTTTCAAAAATATCACGCAACAACAACGTTACTTTTATAACAACCATTTTTTATTCAGTAAATAGTAACTGTTATAGTTCGCGTGGCCCAGGTGCCAACTGACTGACGTCACACAGGCGACACTGGTTAGATCCGGTTGGATCTCTGGGAAGTGAGGTCCAAAAACACACCTGCAATTACTGCTTTTCGCCATTGGTGCCGCCAAAGAGAACGAAACGGAAATCTTCGAGATTGTAACTTTAAGATTAAATTAGTATTTGGGAAAAATGATGCCTTAATACCAGCTGATATTGGGCTGGTATCACCATAGAAGCCATTCAAATATTTTTATGGATCTGGTAACTCTCTTTTTTTATATTATTACAACAGTTTGCAACATAAAACTTGCAAAGCCCTATTCGCACGGGACTAGTATTACCCAGAGCCATAGAAAGAGAGAGTCGCGTCAAAAGAGGGTCAAAACGCTGGACGGTCACGTGTTTCATGTAGGCTTCAGATAGTTCCAAACAAATCGTGGCGGGCAATCGTTTTCAATAGGAAAGATAACAGCAATAGAGAGAACAGCGATTTATGGTAATTAGTAAACAATATATGCATTAATATACTATATATTACATATATTGTATGTGAGTGTAGTTACATGAATATGGTTTTTAAAAAATGAAGGTAAAAATTACCTCATTAGAGGATTAGTGTGACCAGCTTTGTCGACATATCTCTTGGCTAACCAACGAGTTGCTTGCTACTGTACTGCATTGCTTTTTTGTTTATATTATGTTCTTAACTTCTATGGTAGTCACGAGTAATCACATCCTAATGTAATCTTTATGACTTTCAGATACGACAGAATCAGGCAGCAAGTACGAGAGGTGAATATCAGTGAATGTCAACAACTGACAGCAGTACGGGTCAAATGGACTGGGGCAGCAAGCATATCATAATGTTCAACGTGTTGTCATTGGAAATCCACTTGCAAATAAGCGTTTCATTGTTCTGTATATGTAGCTCCCTCCAGTAATCACAAGCAGGGGTTCTTTAATTCAACTGGCAGTTTATTCCGATTGCACCAATCATGGATTCATCCAGAATCACCATGCCGTGAGAACTTAAAGAAAATAAAACACAAAATAAACATCTTGCAATGCACTTTGTATTCTTAGTCCTTTCTTACAGATTACTCTTGACTTTAAATTAAATTCGCCATAGACTCTTTCATGTAGGCCTAAACATTAGCCTATACATGAAATGTGAAATATTTAAGAATGAAATATGAAATGCTTCACATAAATATTACAACATGAAAATGGCAAGTAAATCACATACACATTCGTTGTGTCTTAGCAAACACGAAGATTTCAAGCCACACCATCCTCCCTTCTGTATTAGCAGCCAATGAGGTGTGTTTTGAAGTATTTCTATCGTTTTTACAAGGTGTATTATGTGTTTAGGTAAACGGTAACGTTGGCGAATTTTGGGAGAATTACTAGCTCACGATGTGAGAGCATGAGACATGTTAACACGTCTCATGCTCTAATTCTCCCAAACAACGTTACCGTGAATAATTACGAGGCATCTATTAACTGGAATCTCAACCAGACCTCAGTCTCGCGGCTACGCCGTGGATGTATAAAGAGAAGGGCTACGCGAGATCACAACACAAAACAAAAAGTTTAAAGTGGCTGTAGTTTATCTAGCTATGCAAACGAAGAAAAAAGGCGAAGAAGATGGTACGTTCGCCCTCTAAATCAGAGTAGGACGGAGAATGGAGAGTTTTGCCTGTACATTCGGCAAATGCGAGTTTAGACGAGGGGTCCACTTTCTCTTATTTCCGAATGTGTGCTAGGCGTTTTGATGACTTGCTGAGACGAGTACCACCATTCATCAATCAAGCTCACAGAATTCCCATCTCCACAGAAGAGAGATTGGCGTTGACTCACCGTACATTAGCATGTGAATTCAGCCCTCTGAACTCTCAATCGTGACGTAACCAACTATGTGATATTTGGACCAATAGCTGAGAGGGGGAGGTCGGAGAACAAGAAAGAACTTTTCGAAAAGTTGTGGCCGTCGCACATTGCACCGTACGAAAACACAACACCGCGTCTTTTTGTTCGTCCGTTGTTCTGATTGCTTCGTTTTGCTCAAAAAGTTCTACTTCGTACGAAGTATACTGCCTACTTAACCGTAAAATACGACCCCAAATCACCGAGATGCCGATTCCCACGGGACTAATATTATCACATGACCTCTGTGTTTGGATGGGCTTTCTGTGAGTTTTCGCATGTTTGATGAACGGTGCTACTCATTTCAGCAAGTCATCAAAACGCATAGCACACTTTCGGAAATAAGAGAAGCGGACCCCCTTGTCTAAACTCCGCATTTGCCGAATGTAGCCTACAGACAAAGCTCTCCATTCTCAGTCCTACTCTGATTTACAGCGCGAACTTACCATCTCCTTCGCCTTTTTTTTTCTTTTGCATATCTAGATAAAAACTAAAGGCATTTTAAACACTTTGAACTTTTTGTTTTGTGATCTCGCGTAACTCTTCCCTTTATACATCCACGGCGTAGCCGCGAGACGGAGGTCTGGGCGAGATTCCAGCCCCAGTTAATAGCTGCCTCGTAATTATTCACACCCCAGCGGAACAGTGTGGGGTGTTCTCACTGAGTAGGCTATACCGACAACAGTGTTCGTGGACATCTTCGCCGGTGGTTCTCAATCCAGAAGTTCTTCTTACCGAGTATACTGCCAGCTTTACGGTTAGCTAAAGTAATGTGACGAGATAAAGCTGTGCTTAAAATCTCGTGCCGTGAGTGACCACCTGCGCATGCGTCCTTCTACAGCGTTTGAATAAACGCCCTAAGTGATTCTCTGTGGAGTAACCACAAAAAAGTTGAATAGCCTATTTCAAAAATCTGAATACAAGCAACAGTGTCTGGAACTAGCTGGTCATTTTGGTGTAAGCAGTTTGAATGTAGTGCAAAAACTGTAGGACTAGTTAGAGCTTGAAAAATCGGGCAGAAAGTGCAGATAATAAAATAAAAAAATATGCAAGATAGCAAGATTGGACTTGCCGGAAGCAAGCCCACTAATTATTATTATTATTAGGGGTCCAAGCAGTGAAGCTGGTGGAACCCTATTGTATCTGTTAGGATTATTTGGGGTCCAAGCAGCGAAGCTGGTGGAACCCTATCGTATTTGTAAGGATTATTATTCTTATTTTTCTCCGCTAAAAGTGTCGGAGGTTCAGCAAACAGAAGTCCTAGACCAACCAAATTTGGTAGGTGGGTTCCTATGGCTCCCCACTACTCAGACACTACAAATCACATATGTCGGCAAGATGGTGGCGCTATAACAAAGGGTCATATTTAAAAGGCCATTACTCCCACACCATAAGTGTTAGCGAACATTCACACACTTTAAATTACAGCTCTTTTGAGGCCCATCAGGAGTCATTAAACTTAAAAAGGTCATCTTAAACAGCCTTATCCCACATAAACTAACTAACCTCTATATTTGAGAAATATATTGGTGAGGGGTGGAAAGGAGAGAGAGAGAGAGATAACAGAGTGGTGAAAGGGGGGTGCCTATGTATGTGTGCCCCATGCATACATGTACCGACACACACCCACATACATGTGTCTGGGCATAAGCAGACAAAGACAAGCACTCCCCCTGCCTACAAAAGAAGCACAGCTAGGTAAGCATGTCAAAGTTCCAAAGTACTACAGTTGATTGTGCTGAGTAGGTTGACTATTCATATTATTTTGGGCAAATAATCATTGAACAGATTACATACAAAAGAATACATACAAACACATGACAAAAGACGGAACAAATGCATATCAGAAAAAAACTTTCACTTTCTACTTTTATATATAGCTATGTATGCAAAATAAGCACTCAACCTTCTGCTTTTTCAAAATTTGTCAGGCACTCTAATGGTTACATTGGCTATTTCTATTTTCCTTGAAACACAAAAAAACAAGGAATACAAAGATCAATTAACATGCACTGCTTTCTTTAAATAAAAACGCTGTGGAACTGCACAGGTAAAGTTTCTGTGAGTGCTATGGAGGTGGATCAGTGCCAAAAGTTTAACGTCTTGAAAGAAAGAAACATAACTGAAAAAGAACGCGCTGAAAGTAAAACATCTCATAAAAAACACGTTTTCAACGTACAAAAATGCCAAGTTACTCACACATACAAGACATACACTGTCTATAACTCATTCATTCAAACTGGCAAAATCTATGCCTGCCATTAAAAGTATTGATATAAAAATGACGCCAAGTTACTGTACTACAAACAATATAGGCTATCTTGCCTCACCAAAATTAAATAATCTGTATTGCAAAGCAATGCTATACCCAATGTTTCCTCTATAGGTATGGGGCATGCCGCCCCACCAAGGCGTAACTTGGCGGGATGGCATACCTGCCATCCCAATACCTGCCATCCCAATGTATGATTTATCCAACTGCAAACTGCTGTAAGTGGCTAAATTACAATGCACTTTTTAAGTTGCCTCAATTTAGGTCTTTGGATTAGAAATTCTAAGCTCTGGTAATAAGTGAGACAGATAGTGGTGCTGTCACCTCACAGCAAGAAGGTGTGTTGCAATCGCAGACCTCTTGTGCTCCTAAAAGCATTTTGGTCCTCCTCCACCCCTCCATCATTATCACCACCTTCATCACCATTATCCTAATCATCATCATTATTCCCATTATCATCTTCATGATAATCATCATTATCACCATTATCATACTATTGGAACAATGCATTTGTAATTATTTATCTTCTAACTTCGCACAAGGCACTGTACAAGCTTCATATCCTGGTATTCAAAATGGCAGCCATTCATTGCAGAGGCATATTCGATAGATGCAAAAAGTTTTTTCTGTCCCTGCGTAGCATTTTTACTTTGAGTTGGCCTGAGCTGTACACTAGCCTGATTCAGTTTCTCTTCCTTTTCCATGTTTCTTTGCTGGGGGCCCCCTGAATGTCAAGGAGTAAAGGAGTTGCCTGTAAACCTCAGGCCGGTTGGGAAACACCTTCGTAGCGGGGGCGGCTAATCCGCACGTCTCAGCTCTTCCCCGAAAGAGAAGCCACGACCAGAGAGCGATGCGGAATGGGGTACGTACAGTATTGTTTCACTGCGTTTGTTTCAGGGGATTCTATGAGAACACGCATTCAAAAAAAAAAAAAAAAGCACTTCCCATTTTTTATTTGTCACATGCTTCTTAAGGCGTTCTCTTGCTGTTACAGTAAAATCGTTACCGCTTTCTCTTTTCCTCTTTGGTCCTCTCTCTTTTCTGTATCACTACTACTTGTCAGTCATACTAAACTACAGGTTTCACTTTCTTTCTTTTCATTCCTTCAGGAGCACTGATTCATCCAAACTTTCTTTTATAATTTTGCCCAAACTTACACTCTCTTCTGGTTGGTCCCACGTTTTGTATTGACAGTGACTCCAAAATGAATTCTCCTGTCCAAGGATAGGATTGAGACACTCTGCAGAAGGGGTTCTCAAATTGGGGTCTGCGGTTACTCAAGAAGTTCCAGGAGTCCTCGCCAAAAATATTTGTAATTTCAAAGATATTTTTGATTTTATGCTTTACAAAAACAAACTTCTGGTTAAACATACATAATGAGGTACAGACCACCATATATACCCCATTCAATATGAAAATATATTGAATATATTACAATAAATTGAATAATAGGATCACACCAAATACATCATGTACTAATGTACTAAATGCATCACATGCATACATACTTTAAGATGATCTGTATTATACTTCTATACTAGCATGGAAAACAGCTACTCTATTGGAGCCTGTAGTGGGTGGTGAAAGTATCAACAGCTACTAATTGTATTGAGATGGACTTCCCACCAGAGAAGTCCTTTAATTTAGGAGATATTGGAGTCAACAAATTAGGAACCCATCTTCAATAGCCCTACACAGAAAATAATTTTTCAGGTCAACTTACTTTTGCTCAGCCCATCTTTTTATTTTTTCCTGCGTTTGGGTGCGCATTTAAATATTCCTCTCTAAAACCTTTTGATGTACGAAAACAACAGTAATGAAGCTGCCTTTAATTTGGAGGGGGCACTAGACTGCTGGGGCATGTGCCATTGTTTAGCTGGGTCATTGGAGAGCCTTCCACAATGCACATTCCCTTTTGCAACACAATATAATTACGCTAATACCTATCTAATATCTAATACCTTATTGGATTATGGCTGTGCTGCACATGTCTGTATTTGTATGAAACTTGGAGTGCGCAAACTTTTCCAAGATTACAATCAAGGCTGCTCAAGAAGAAGATTTCATTGCAGAATTCACACTTTATTGTACAAACTAAACCCATACAGAAAATAAATAAATTTGAAATACTGTATATGGTGGGAAATTCAAAATCTCTTTAAATATATTGTTTTTGGGCAAATAATATATAATATATGTATGAAATACATTAATAAACCACATGTATTTAAATATATGAGTTATTAACACTCTCTGTGTACACATTTCAAAATATTAGTATATTATTATATTTAAATATTTGTTAGTATATGTAAAAAAAAATATGGAAGAGAAGCCCATTTTGAGTATTTAAATATATTTTCACAATATATTTGAAATGTATATAAATATATGATGTGAAAATGTGTCGTAAATACATTTAAAATATATATGTGCAGATATTGAATGCACGTATTTCCCCTATAGTTCAATATATCATGTTTCCATATGGGAACATCCAGTGACCTTACATTGGTGTATTTAGTGGATTTTATTTATGTAGTAGTAGCCATGTTTTGGTATTTTAGTATTAAATAGCACTTCCTGTTCTTTCCTCTGCAGGAGTGGACGCAGTTGCAGAAGGCAGACGGAGGAAGGAGGAAGGGAAGCTGGGACAGGAGCGTTGGCAAGCGTCCGTCTGTCCGTCTGTTCCCCGGTCTGCGCGTCCGTCTGCGTGCTCACTGCTGCTGCTGCTGGCTGCGCAGCCGGGTGTAGTCCCGCACCACCTTCTGCACGCACTTCTCCAGGCCCCTCAGCACAATGTAGCCCTGCATTCGGCTGACCCACAGCGACTCGCGGTTGCACAGGGGGGCCGGAGGTGAGGCTGCCGTATAGACTGCTGGCTGCTGCAGTAACTTCAGCTGTGTGAGAGAGAGAGAGATTATTATTATTTTTTTCTTTTTTTCTTTAAATGCTTGTGTTGATTGAACATTAGTATTCTTGTTCTGTTTTTTGTTTATAGAATGTTCACTATTATTAGTAGAGAGAGAGAGACCTTTAAAAATACTAAGTTGTATTTTACTTTTTTGAGGGGTGGAGGGGGTCAGATTCATTGATATTTTTCAACAAAACAACTGGAATGACTCCATACCCAGATAAAATGTTTCCCAGTGGTAGTGATACGGGATTGGTTTTATTGATTGTGGATTACTATAAGTAGTCATCTGCAGGCGCCCAATCAACTGGATTGGATTCTGTCGAGCGAGGTGGGGGAGGGGGGGGCTTGGTAAATTACATTACATTGGTACGAAATGTTCTGTTGCCATTCCGTTTAAAATTTATACCGCTAGTTCTGCGATAGGGGATGAATAACGTAATTACGAAAATAACGTTATTTATCTTAACATTGGATCGTGTGGCCCCCCCAGCGGTTGTGGCCCTAAACAGCCGCATAGAGTGTTTATGCCACAGGGCGGGCCCTGGAGAAGAGAATATCTACAGAACCGCCCAGCATGAACTTCTTGCAATGATTTCCACAGATGTATACACCATTATTCTAAATTCACCATCCAAGACACAGCAAGGCAAATGCACAAGACATAGTAGCTTCCTCTGAAACAAGTGACATGTTTTTAACCTGGGTGAGATGGGCCCAAGGTCCTCGGTGTGTGACTGAGCCGAGCGCCATGTCTTACCTGCTCGGTGATCTGGACCTGCAGGTCGCGGATGTTGAGCTGCAGCAGCTCCAGGGGCAGGCTGTATTCTGCCCCCAGCTGGAGCTTCGAGGAACAGCAGGCGTCGATGTGGCGGTTGAACAGCTGCAGGTACTCGCTGTCCTGCTGCAGGCGAGCCGCATCCTGTGGGCAGAGGTGATGGAGACGGTGAAGGCAAAGTGCTGCTGGGAGGGTAAAAATTCCCTGCGGTTCTCTGACTTTCTTCTCTCACACACGTGTCCACACAAAGACACATGCACATGCATGCCTGCATGCCAATGTGTACACGCACACACACACACACACACGGAATTGCATCCACACACTGTTCCCATCATACATATGAAGGTAAGCAGGAAGCAGAGTTAGGCTTGGTTAGTACATGGGTGAGACACAGAACTTCTGGGAAACTAAGGCCCTGTTCAGACCTGGCATTAAAATGCGTCTTGGGTGATCCGATCACAAGTGGACAGCTCTAACTACAGGTGTGAATGCACCCAAGACGCATTGAGATCCGATCACTCAGACCACATTCGGAGGTAGTATGGGTCGCATATGGCCATATTCTTTTAGCAGTGTGTACACGAATACGTCCTGGCCCACATTGAAGGACTGCCTCGTCAACTGACGTCCTCTGCGTAAGCGGAAGTACGTACTCATTTGCACGCCAACGGTGTCATATTAAAGTGCTTTTGAAGGTCTTTGCAAACTTTTAATTTTCGGCAGACTAGGCACAGGTAGTGCATTGCTGCCTCCCGCCGGTTAAAAACAACAACACATTTTGGTCTTTACAAACGGAAATGATGTACGTGTTTATTTGCATAATGAGCAGGGATGTGAGATCTGATCACAAGTGGTCACTCGAGACGCATGTGGAGACGCATTCTGATGCCAGGTGTGAACTGATATCTGTCTCGACTGAATCTAGACACAATTTGGATATATCTGGATACAAAGTACAGGTCTGAACAGGGCCTAAGTAGCAGCTAGAAGTGAGGTTTCTGAGCCAGCATGGGGTGGTCTTCCCTCTATCCAAAACAAACACTCAATGCCCCAGCGCAAATGATGGGGACGCCATGCTGTGGGAGACGCTGTCTTTTGGATGAAACATTAGTCTGAGGGCCTGACAGTGGTAAAGATGCCACACATGGACAATAGAGGACCCGCAGCCCAGGGCTTATCTGATACCTCAAGTGAAAGCCAGTCAATGTAGTTGACAGCACAGGACGGCAGACCGCTCATGAATAGGTTGGGCACCTGTGAACCATTGATGCCAAGCTGCTCCTCCTATACAACAAAATTCCAATGTTTTACATGACATTCATTTTCCAATTTTCTGCCCTTCACTTAACCTGTGCTATGTCACAGTCTTAGCATAGAACATGTATAATAGTGTAAATGCATGGGCACAGAACTAACCATATAAAGGACCTGTGCAGTCACTTTCTGTTGCAATTAAACTAAATGTGCGTTGAACCACAATATTAAGATGTATGGCTAATGAACAATTAAAAAATGTGGTGAATAACAGTGTATTTAAGACATTGATATTTTGATTAAACTTAAAATCATACATAAAATAATGCACAGTTTTAATTAAATAAAGCATGAATATGTGCTGGCTCACGTATGGCGCCAGCAGGTTTAGCACATCCTGGTGTATCGCGTGAGCCAGCATCAGGCTGCGGGAGTAGGTCTCGTGAAGGCCGTGGAGCTCGTTTGGTTTGATGCAGGGAACCGCAGAGGCGAGAGTGCACGAACACAGGAGGAACAAAGTGCGCAGCATGGTCAAAAGAAAGTTGCAGGAGGTGAATCTGAAAAGAAGGGAGAAACAGAAAGGAAATGAGTTGAATATTATCTTGGCTAAAAAAAAATTGACCAATGAAACAACTGCAAAGATATCGGCGAACCACTCAAACAACAAGGACATAAAATACACAAGAAATGGCCCAAACAAGGACACCTTTCAAAGAACCGACATGCAAACAGAGGAAAAGCTCACATGCTGCTGCTATGCTGCTGGCAACTACTAGTCCCAATCAGCTACCGTTTTATCTCAGAAACAGGACTAAATCAACCCTTATTGCTTGTTCTTATGATTCATATTTATATTGTACTTCATTTCTACCAATTCTTGTGTATGTGTTCCACAGGATAGTCTGTATATTTTTGTCATTGTTATTTTTATTTATCATTATATTATTTATTTTTTTTTTCTTGTTATTTCTTCTCATCATTACATACTTCCTTGTGGGAATTTTCCTGGCATCGTGTGCATGTTTATTGGAAAATTGATCATTTGCATAATCAATTCCCTATAAAGATAACCTCATGTTGACAGTCATTCATGCCCTGATGAAGGCTGATGTGGCCGAAACGCATTGGCGTTAGACTGGTTTTTCAAAAATTCCTCATGCCAGTTTAATAAAGGCTTTTTAAAACTCATTCCTTCCTCCAACGAGAGTGCCTTGAACTACATTGAAGTAAGCCCAGTTCTATACTTTTTGCACCAAGGCACCTTCTTTGCTCCCTTCGAACTTAAAAATATTGTTGTTGATGGTACAGTAAGGTTGTTTTTTGCACTACTTAAGACAATTTAAAAAATATTGTTGTCTTTTACAGCAAGGTTTATTTTGCACAAACTCAGACAACTTTAAAATATTTTTTCCATGTTTATTACGGTATTAGAGTCATTATAATAGGTTGTTCTGAGCACTGTAAAGGGGTGATCTGGACTGATTGCCTTAAAGCTAGGATCCTGCCATGACAGACATACCGGCCCAGGAGCACAGACCCTGGAGACTGGTCCGCCACAGATGGTCTTTTCTTCTAACAAGAGTCATATTCATTAACCAAAACTTCCATTGTGGAAACAGCATCAATTAAGGGGCCCCCGATTTCTAATAAACTTATCTGCTATATCTGTATTTAAACGAATGAATAATAGCAGATCGCTGACATGGTACTCACATGTTGGTTCCTTCAGTGTGCTTTCCAGTTTTCTCTCAGGGCCCTGGGTCTCTGAACCGGTCTGCGTCTCTGGTCGTGCTTCAGCGAAGACTCAGTCCGTCTCAGCCGTCCAGTGTTTACTGGTGTACTGCTCTCTCCCCCCAGCATCTGTGCTCCTCTATTTAAACCAGTGGACAGGGCCGAGGTGAGTTTCCTCAGATATACTGAAAGAAGAAGTAACAACTTTAAACACGGTACCGTCATTACCTCAACAGGAGTATTACCCATCTGTCCCTGCAGAAAATGATTTTGAAACACACATTAGCAAAGTGAAAATGATAGATAACTGTTGAAACTGTTGTGTTTTGATTTGGGGGGTGGCACACATTTTTTTATTTTTTGTCTTTTTGTGCTCCTGGGAATGTATGTACACAGTTTTGTATTGATATATTTAAAATGTATTGAATGATAATGAAATGACTGGGGCCGAGGTGGGAGTTTTGGTGGGGATTTCTTGTAAGGCACCTTGGAATTATGTTTAAAATGGGTAAAGGAGCCTAGACCACAAAACATCTGAAAGTTCATATTTTGGTTCATAAAAAATATACAAATTGTTCATGGTAATTGAAACTATATCCATCCATCCATTCCAAATGTGTAACAGCTTGGGCTGTAATGAACAGACTATATATAATTACTACAATTATACCACTGCCGCCATGAAAAATAATGCTATTAACAAAAACATCACGTTCTTAAATATTACAGTGTTTTCAGTAAACAGTTAAAATATAAGGATCTGTTACATATATGAAACAACTGACACATTACATTTGAAATATGGGGTAGTAAGCCATTAATAATTGTACATGTATGGTAGGAGTACAAAGATATACTACTTTAATGTATAAAACACACAGCATATAATTACACAATTACTGGTCAGCCTCAAAAATACTTTCATCCCTGTTATTTGCTAAATTCATGTACCAAAATGCAACATTAAAAGTGTAACATTTTAGGAATCCCAGTTTGAGATGGGGCTGATTTCTCCTTTCTTGTAGGTTTTTGTTTGGTCTTTAAGCCAATTTTGCAGTACCAGAACCGCTTAAAGGCGTCCCAGTGCACTTTCTCCGGCTTTACTTCAAATAGAACAACGGGACAGGTCAGGCTTTTCTTCAGGCCCGGAGGCCGGTCGGGGCAGCAGGTGGTTCCAGAGCACTTGGTTACTGCAGACAGCAACGGCAGAAGTACGGTATGATAATTTTCATTCAGAAACTGTTGAAAACCAAGGCTATAGCAAAAAGCAGCAAGCTACTTTTAGTCTTCCTGGTGCAAGGAAGGTTAGTCCGTAGGGATATGCAGTGAAGTCAATGCAAAAAATAAAGACTCATTTTATGTAGCCTAAATTCCGTTTGATTTGTAGATTAATTAAAAGTGAATAAACGCCCTACATGTCTATTCGTCTCCTTTCCTATAATTATTTGGCTTTAATAGACAGGCTCGACAAAGTTTAGTTGAAGACGTAACAATAGATTAAGCACTTCATTAGCAGGGCACGGAGGACAACAGCGACAAATATGAGTCATTGTGCGAAATAAATGCGCTAAATTAAGTTACAATTAGCCCTATCTTGTGTTCCGTTTGGACCAGTACGATTTTAGTAAAAGTGGAATGATGCTTTTGATAAATGTTTTTTATTGCCATGACTATGAACCAGTGCACATTTGGTCCTTGTTTTGTATTTGTATTTCTTATTCATCATCTGATTTGTGGCTTTTTGCCTATATGGCATCTTTGAATATAGGCTTATAAGATAAAGATAAAAAGTAGTTGAGAATGTCAGTTCAAAACAATAAATATGAATAATCTATTGCATGAAAACATAGTTCCATTACATTTTTTCATAGATAAGCATGATTTATTAGATCTTTATCACAAAAAATGAACTAGCCTAGAGTGATCTCCACCATGCTTTCCAAACGGAAGCAGTTGTTGATCACTTGCGGCCCCTAGCGGCCTGTTAGGAGTTAGCACTCAATCTATTTCAATGGACCACAATGATGGAAATTAATTGAAATAAAATACTTGTTGTTGACCGATTTGCAAAATATTAGAGAAATCGGGTCCTTGGCCTGCTGTGAGCATGCACAACAAATATTAGGCTGGTCGGCCCAGTAGTATGCGAGATTAGCTGCGGACAGAGACACAAACACACACGCACAAACACACGCGACCAAACGCATGATCCCTTCCAGGCTCCGCCAGGCAGAGATAATAATAATAACAATAATGACACTTTTATCGTTAAATGTGAACTAGCAGAGATAAATGGTAAACATTAAACGTATATTTTTATATTGTATCGAACTAATATAAAGATAAAGATAATACATATTGAGTATTTTTGCATTTTTTCTGTATTTCTTTTAAATGCCAATGATGTCCTGTGTTTAAATGACCCAGGCTAACAGTTTCACAGTTGCTAATGAGTAAGCAGAACACAAGCATTAAGTTATCCATCTCTTGGACAGTGGTTCCAAGCCCAGACAATAGAGAGGGTGACAACTGATAACACTGTGTGACGCTTGTGGTTGAAAATGTTGAAAAAGCACCATACATGACTTTTCCATTTGCTCTGATCTGCCATATTGGCGAATAGCGCAACATGCCGGATTTACATGCTTTGAGCCCTCGCTATGCCAATTAGTTTTGGCAGAGGCAAAAAAAAAAAAAATTTAATTTCCGACTTATGAAACGATTATGAATCTGTTGGTTAGTACCCATTTACTTTGAGTAAATTGTATCTCCCCTAATCTCCATGCACCATGTTGCACAGATTATCTGTATCTGCCACAAAACAAGACACTAGTAATGTCAACATCCTAATTTAAACTTCTCAAAAAAGATACATCTTTTATGTATCTTGTATGAAATGGGCTAGAAATAAGTCATACATTTTTCGTGTAGGATAGACCAATGGGCTTAGCAAGAAAAAGACTACTATATTAGAATGCATATAACATACACTATGCAAGACACAATTAATATTCTGTATCCATGTATTGGGCTTGTGTGTACATGGCTTGTGTATGTATGTGTGTGTGTGTCTGTGCATCTGTGCATGTGTGTGTGTGTGTATGAATCCACATATTACTTCCAAAGAACACCTGAGATCTTTTTGGTATATGGATGTCAGTTTGAAAGTATACTCCTGGTTTCGTTTTTAGACCTCCATGATTTGCAGTGATTTCCCAAAAATATCTTCCCTAAAATATCTTTGAGTTCCAGCTTATTTTGTGGGCAGTGGTCGTGTGGTTTGATATGGAATAACCCCAAGCCATATCCCCTTTCTGTGGAACCATCCATAAGTACTATGAAACAATAAAATGACTGATATGAATGATGTCATTTCAGGCATTCTTCTATTGTCATTACATGTCTTCAACTACATCATATAATAGAGATACAAAAGCCACCTGTGACTGAGCATCATGGGCATCTCGGCTTTGAGCATTCATTTCAACAACAAGATGGCGACTTCGTTTCTTTGGTTTATGTAATTTCTACAGCCTATTACAGTATTATCCTGATATGACCATACAGTGGCTAATGCCAATGTTCCAAAGCTGAAATAGTAGAATAAACACTGGCGTTTAGAATTATCGAAATGAGCATGGGAAATATTAATGAATCTGACAAATCCATAATTGTAGTATCAATATCGAACTTGGTGCATTTCCAGAGTTAAACCGTATCTATCATTCCACCTTGTTTTGGCTATGAAATTTTCCTGTGAAAAGCTGGTACACCAAGACGAGACTTAGAGCACTTACAGTAATAATTTCAATTAAAGCCGCAAGCGGCGTTGGGAGGGGTCCAAGCATTGGTACTATTGCGCCCCCCTATGGAGCAATTTTAAAATGGTTTTGTCCTCATGATCATGTACCTTCATCCAACATATCTACTGAATATCATGATGATTGTATAAAATATTGATGACTTACGGCCAATTTTGTGCTAAGAGACGCTGTCAGATTACTTAGTTGCGTCGCCATGGATGTGTCGCTTGCCGTAAAGGCCTTAACTATGTCGTAACACTTAGATGGCCTGGCACGTATGTAGAGCTGCAATGCTTCAGCACTGCAACTAAAAAAGGCTTCAGACTAGTGTTGTCACGATACCTAAATTTTGACTTTGATACCCAGGGTTTCCGCCAGTGTATTCCAAGCCCGGCGGCCCGCCGGGCCTAAGTTGACCCCCCGCCAGGCCTAAGCATCGGGGAATTAAAAAAAAAAAAAAAAAATGTATGTATTTTTAAGATGTTTTTTAAAGTACAGTTACAGTGGGGCGGCTCGGTTGAAAAGCTCACCAGCGACATCTGTTGGTTAAAACGTGAACGCACTGCAGGAAAGCAGGTTTGAGATCAGTGTTTTTTTTTTATTTTTTATTTTTTATTGGTAGAAATTACAAAGTACAGGTTGAAGCAGGAAAGTACAGCAATATGTAAATTCAAATGTTACAGTATCTTATTGAAACACAGAAGACATGGTACAATATATAAAATAATAGGAAAAAATATAAATAAATTACCAAAGATCAAAAGGTTACAGTCAATTTAGAGATTAAATTGAGAAAACGATTTCTCTCAGCATAATGACGGATTCAAAGACTAAACAAACTCACCCGATATTGTCTTCAAATGGACCCATGTCAAAGAAAAATAATGATTCATCCTCTCAAAAAGCTTTTACTAACAAACTTTTAGTAGCAAAAAACGAAATATTAACTTGCCATCCCTGCTACCTGCGTAGCCTACTGCGCTCAGAGTACCGTATTATTTATTTAAGTAGTATTATTTACTACAGCATAAATTGCGTCTTTTGTTTATATTCAATACTAGTAATTGCAGCGAGAAACTGCAGCTGTAGACACAAGATAGTTTGTTATGTTATGGTAGCAATGGAACGAAGCGGACTATATATGTATTACCGTCATTGTTTTATATACCAGCGTGTTTTCGCGCGTTTGCACAGAAACTCAAAACCTATCAATAAAATGGTTTAGCTATTTCTCAGCATAAGGACAGATTCAAAGACTAAACGAACTCAACCGATACTGTCTTCAAATGGATCCATGCCAAAGAAAAGTAATTATTCATCCTCTTAAAAAGCTTTTACTAACACACTTTTAGTAGCCTAGCATGCACTCTGGCTGGCACTGTCTTCCATTGCTTCCCCGACATTCAGACCCTCCCCTCACTGATAAAAACTAGACCCTATGGTGTTGGATTACTTGCGTCGCCATGGATGTCTTCTAGCCGCTTGCCGTAAAGAAGATGTCGTAACACTTTAGATTTGGAGCTACAGCTCTTCCGCACCCCAACTAATAAAAACATCCAAATGGCGGGCAAACAATATGGCGGGCATAAGTGGACCCAATGGCAAAGTTGTAGAGCACGTTCAGATGCATAGGTCGATGAAGTTTTGTGTTGATCTAACTTATGGTGTGGGAGTTATGGCCTTTTACGCTTGACCCTTTGTTACAGCGCCACCATCTGGCCGACATAGGTGATTTGTAGTGCCTGAGTAGTGGGGCGCCATAGGAACCCACCTACCAAATTTGGTTGGTCTACAACTTATGGTTGCTGAGCCTCAGACATTTTAGCGGAGAAAACTTCCACGTCCCAACTAAAAAGTCAAAATGGCGGGCAAACAATATAGCGGACATAGGTGGTCCCAATGGCAAAGTTGTAGAGCATGTTCAGATGCATAGGTCGATGAAGTTTTGTGTTGATCTAACTTATGGTGTGGGAGTTATGGCCTTTTTTTACGCATGACCCTTTGTTATAGCGCCACCATCTGGCTGGCATAGGTGATTTTAGTGCCTGAGTAGTGGGGGGCCATAGGAACCCACCTGCCAATTTTGGTTGCTCTAGGACTTATGGTTGCTGAGCCTCAGACACTTTTAGCGGTCGCTGCTTGGACCCCTAATAATAATAACAATCATAACAGATACAATAGGGTTCCACCAGCTTCGCTGCTTGGACCCCTAAAAATGGGAAGTTTATCGGACCAAAGTTTACGTAAGAATATTATGAGAATCGATTAAACCTCCAAGAAGCTTAACATTTAAAAATGAATGGTAAGCCGTTTAAAACGCAAACAAGAGGCAATAGCCTATACAGAGAAGTGGAAACAATGGTGTATGTAAAATTTATTTTTATCTACTAAGGTTTTAAACCTGAGACTAATTCGATTGAATGTAAAATGTGTGTGAAGAATATTTTGAACCTGAAACGGAAAACAAAAATTGAACTTTAAAAATTGAGTGGTCAGTCTTGCATCAATTTGAAAAATTACAGGGTTTATGCCATAACTATTCTGGTATGAATTTGACAGGTCTAACTCTAACGTGTTATGTATTTTCAAAAGTTTAAAAAAAAAAAAAACTGTTAGTGAAAATGAGGGATTATAGGTGTTTGGCAAGCTGTAATCTTGCCTGGATTTAAGGAAACAGTTAATAATTTAATTAGTTCAAATGTTCAAACTGAATGCAAGTCAATAACCCAGAGTATAATAGAACTATTACCTTCATGTACCATTGTGAACTTGATATAGACTATTTAACGTTTGTATGGGGGGAATATGATTAAAGTTTTTTGTTAATTTAATTTTTTAATGGTAGGGGAAATAGATTTTGATACGGTTCAACCGTCAATAAGAAGAGCCCTACATGTCCGTTTTCCACATGTGCCTTCCCTGCAAGCGCTCTTGATCAGCAATTCCGTTTGGCAATGATAATGCTTTATGCTTTCGCATGTTACAGTGTGACTCAGAACTGAAACGCTTCTGCACTTGTATGCTAGCTGTGGCTTAATCAAATACTAACCATACACTTATATTTTCAAACTGATCAACTGCTAATAAATGTGAGACTAATATTTTACAGTGACCCCTATGTAACCTGAATACAATGGAAAATTACAGGTGGCTGTGACTTATATTCTTAATGGAAAATTACAGAATAAAGACTAATATTTTTTAAGGGAAAGTTATGACACAATGACGTTATCACCCAAGAACAGAAAATCATTGTGGTGCCAAGAAGGACAGATGGTATTTTGTGTTAGGGGGAGTTGTGGGATGCACAGTGTATAAAATGAATGTAAAACTGACAATCGAGGTTCAATTCTGCAGAATTGATCCGGCTTTGTGCGCCTGCGCAAATAAAGTCTAACTTTTCTGAAGAGCTTGCTGCTGTGGTATCTTTTCCCTCGTGAAGTTGTTTTATACAAATTAATGATTGGACTTTGAATTCTGTCGGTTCCTAGACACGACAGCACAACTGCGCAAGAGGAACAGAAGTCCTCTGGCGCAATGGCTAACCACCTCAGTTGGTGGGCCAAGCCCAGGGACTGCAGGCTGGAAATACGCCACGGTTGGCTGTTAGTGTTGCGAATGTGAGTCTGCTTCCGTGCCCTTTATACAAAATATTGACCGGGTTTCCAAATCGAGAGAACGACTAAAATAGGCTGTTCAAATGAGGCACAGATTCCACTGTAGCGACTCTGGCGCTACGATTTCCTACTTTTGCACGCACCGGTTGCCTTTCCTTATGGAATTCATGTTGAGACGTGGGTTACACTGTTTCCCCTTTGCCTTTAAAAAACATACTATTTCTGAAGTAGCCAACAAGAACGCGACGAAATACAAAGCAGCTTTCTAACAGAGTGACCTTGTAACTGACTTGCGCATTTTACAGCAGGCCTGTAGGAGGCATTGTTCACTTAATACGGCCAATTCACTCCGCTTACGCTTTTCTTTTTTCTTTTTTTTTTTACCGCTTACGCTTCTCATTGATGGTATGTAGCCGGTTTCATCTCTCTGCCTTCAAAAATAAAAAAAAGTTTAAAAAAAAAGTGCAGTGATTGTCCTTTGATTTTATGACGTTAACACAAAAATTGTAGATGAAACATTCCCCATCATAAATGTCCTGCGCAACACCACATGACTATCTGTAATATTGCCTCATCTACCACTTGGAGCACTTCAGTCTACATTCTTCGGGATTTTGGCTTTAACGCAGGTTTTTAAAAAACTTTCATTTTTCTTTTTTGGACATGTCATTCTTTTTCTTGGAATGTCTGTTGTCTCCGATAGGGTGGCAGTCTGCTTTAATAGGTTTTTGCGTGTAGTTGCACGGACACCTACTTGCCAGGACATTCCGAGTTCACACACGCACATAGACTGTCTTACTGCAGCTAGTGAAGCGGTTCGAGCTGTCTCGTGTGAGTAATTACCTCAATCTGTCGTCACCAAGGAGACCTGGTGGCAATGCTGGAGACCGCCTCGCGTGCTCTTCATTAAATGAGAGAATAACTTATGTCTCAGCTAAATGGTCACAGGAGCTGTAGAGTGAAGAGGAAACATTGAAACTGATTTTATTGAAACTACAAAAATTCTTCATGTCATTTCATTGAAGTAAGAGGATTAATTAAAGTTTGCATACACTGAGCGTTTATTTTTTATTTTATTTTTTTATTTTAGAGTTTTGGACAGGAAGCGCAAAACATGTTATTTCTATATGTCAGAACGACTTTTCATCGAAAAAGGCGAATTATTAAAATATTGTGGGACCTCTTATTTCCTTTACCCGTGCAGCAACCGGTTAAACGCTTGAAATTGCCAGTGTTGCACAACCAAGTAATAAGACACGGGAATGATAGAATGATCATTAAGTAATAAAAACGCAATAGAAGTTCTGTAATACATACATAGGCTATATAACACACACACACACACACACACACCCATATATATATATATATATATATATATATATGTGTGTGTGTGTGTGATTGTGCTCTTAAGCTATCACACTTCATTGCTGTTTTCTACACAATGTAATAGATGGAATACATTATTTTTAATAGACGATTTAATCATTGCGACGTGTGGGATAAAATGTGGAGTAAGATTAGACGAAATTGACGTAATTCATAGTCTGTTAGAAAATAGATGTATTTTAATTTACTTTAATCTGTTTTATTGCGGTCTTTGGCCTCCTAGCGTCATTTTTCTACACTTTCTACACATACTTTCTGTTGAACAGCTAAAAAGCTGTGCCTGTACCAGTTATTAATGAGATCTCAGCACATACAAGAGATTTTATTCGGCTCTGATTGGATGTAGATAGTTATAGCTCCTCAACTGACCAATGGCAGTGCAGTATTGTTTGTTCAGAGGTCTGCGTAAATATAAAACCGACCACCTTTAGCTGAGGGAGAAGTACTGATGCGGAGTTATACGAGAAGTGAGGTCATCTCCACGAAAGTGTCAACCAAAGCCAACTGGTCACAGTGACGGGAATCGGAAGAGCTCTTATTTTTTATATTCTCTGAGGTATGATACGTTTTATATGAACTATGTTAACAAGACTGAGAAGGCTGTGACTTATGGTGCTACTGGACAAACTATAATGTCATTTGTTTGTTTGTCTTTGAGGTTTATAAAGGGCAATGAAATTCAGGATATTCACACGATGTGTATCATTAATATGCTGAACCAGTACATGCTATACGCCTACCTGGTTAAACCGGATGGCTATGAGCACAGTGTGTGCTTCACGTGAGCTCAGCGCTGTTTAGTTTGGTTTCGGTTTTAAATTTAGAAATCCAAGATGCAGAGAAACTCCGAACCGGTGTGCTTGTATTGACTTTAGCAGTTTCCTGGACTCTTGAAATAAATGTTGTCCCCTACGGGTAGGGGGAGGGTGGGGATAGCTACCTGAGTTTATGGGTTCTAATACCACCGTGAATACTGGGAGTGATGAGATGAATGTCCACCTTTCAAATACAGTGCCTGCCACGGGGCTGCGCTCGTGCACAGATATAAAGTACAACGGAGTGCTGTAGGTCGACACCTGAGTCATTTTATTTCACTATTGAAAGCATGATCTATAGCCTACGACACATTTACAGGGATTACCGCCAAATGCTGGGATAGTGTGTTCTGGGATGACGGGAAGCGTACTTGCAGGTGCTGCGAGATGTGTCATGAAAGTAAAATGCACCTGATTACTTGCAGTTGAAGCTTTATGCAAAAGAATGAATGAGCCGTGTGAACCCGTTAGTCAAGGGAACGGTGATAGGCGGAATACAACGGTGGTTATCTCATGTAGTTCACCAATTAACACAGACACAATAAAACAGGAACCGTCCTTTAGTGATCACAAACACTTGAATCAAAGAATATGCGGAGCTGTCAGCGGTCTAATAAAAAATAAGTGCCCAGTAAGTGCATTGTGCATACATCTATATAATGCCTATTACAAAGGCTGATGTAAACAATTATTGTAGATGACTAATGTCTTGTAATCTTTCAAAATCATAAAACGATTGCCAATTTTTTTGTCCCTCAGCCAACTGTTATTCTCAACATACTGGTTGTTTTCAAATAATTAAAAACCTGATTTATACAGTTAAATAATTATTATATTGCTTGCATGGACAGCATGATGAAACAGTCGTGAATATATTATATGACCTGAAATATAAGTGGCCTGAAATCATGACCCCGCACTTTTCAACATCAACTGGAACTTGCCCTTAGATGGAGTAAAGTGAAGAAAAAAAGAAAAAAGTTTCCAGCACTAAAGAGCAGCATGGGGCATCAATAATGTCATGCACCGTTAAGCGGTGTTTCTAGAATAGCACGAGATTAGTGACTCTCAGCGGCGAATGGACATACCGAAAACAACGAAACAGCAAGCTTTTTTTATGAAAGCAAATGTGTCGATTAGCTGCTAATATGTGTCAGATGGTTTTTAGTTTACTATGCCCATAATAAAATATAATTTTATTGTAAGGACTTAAATCACAATTATCAGGGCCGCCTGGGCCCTGTTTCATTTCAGTTCAATAAATTCAGAAAATGAGTTGACATTCAATTAATTAATTGTAAATCTTCATTGAACATAATCATTCTTTTCCATTCCTGAATTCAATTTCCTGAATTGACTGAATTAAAATGGAATTGACCTTGACCCTGATGATTATCGCATGTTCCCTTGCCAGGCTCTACATTACTTGAAGGTAATTATACCATCTGACTATTTCAAATAGCCAGATCTGTAGGCTATGCTATTTCTTCATACTATTAAAAACTGATAAATAATCTTAAACAGTACACTTCTAAAATAATTCCAGTCAGTCAGCAATGGCATAACTCTTTGTTAATATTTTAATGCAGGGAGTTTTCCATTAAATTACAGTTTGCCTCATGAACCAGTACCTGAACCCTAAACCTACTATTATACCAACAAAGCCAGAACACAGGCCTATCTTCACGTGCGATTGTACTCATCCTTTTTCACATAAAAGCACCCTTCAGTGAAGCCATTCCTGTCTGCTTGTGAGACACTTTCAGTTCCCTTAAAAGAGAACATGACCAAATAAGCAGTTGAACGCCTGTTTTGCGTGATTCATACCTCTGCACCATTTCGCAAATCAACCAGCTCCTCCACCTTTTTGGTTGTGCTAACACGCATATGGGTTTCCCTTGTGTGACTGATGTCTGTTATTGTATAATTCTCTATGTATATTGGCTAGGTCCTCATTGTAAGAGAGATCATGTGTCTCGATCAGTTATCTGGTTAAAATGGCTATAATCTATTCTATTCTATTTTTTAAAAGGCTGTATTCTAATCCACAGATTTGATTTTTGGTGCCTTTACTATTGCTTTTTGTAGTCCCCTGTGGACAAATAGTACGCTAAAGTATTCTTGAAGATAACTATTTCATAAGTTTTTTTTTGTTATTCTTCATGTATGCGAGAGTACATATTTTCATATGAGTTGTCTTTTTTACTCCACTGTGAATTGCTTTGAACTGCTTGTTTCCTTGAATGTAAGGGGCTCTGTGAATGGTTTATTATAATTTTTCTCCCTTTCTCTCAACAGAGTCCCCAGGAGCATTCCCACTGCCACCTCCCCATCATCAGCAGTGACAGAAGCACCCCCGCTCATTGGCCAACGAGCTTTGTGTCTCTTTCTGTCTGTCTGTCACGCCCACCTTGCTGCCATGGCACCCACGCTGGCCACGGCCTTCGCCCGCCGGTGGTGGATGGCGATCACTGCCGTTGTGGAGAACCTGCTGTTCTCCGCCGTGCTCCTGGGCTGGGGCTCCCTGCTCATCATGCTGAAGTCTGAGGGCTTCTACTCCTACCTCTGCGAAGAGCCCGGTAAGACCGTAGCCCAATAAGACCAGAGTCAAGTAAGACCAGAGCCCAATAAGACCAGAGCCTGGTAAGACCAGAGCCCAATAAGACCAGAGCCTGGTAAGACCAGAGCCCAGTAAGACCAGAACCCAATAAAGCCAGAGCCCAATAAGAACAGAACCCAATAAAGCCAGAGCTCAATAAGACCAGAATCCATTAAGACCAGAGCCCAGTAAAGCCAAGCCCAATAAGAGCCTGGTAAGACCAGAGCCCAGTAAGACCAGAGCCCAATAAGGCCAGAGCCCAGTAAAGCCAGAGCTCAATAAGACCAGAATCCATTAAGACCAGAGCCCAATAAGAGCCCGGTAAGGCCAGACCCCAGTAAGACCAGAGCCCAATAAAGCCAGAGCCCAATAAGAGCCCGGTAAGGCCAGACCCCAGTAAGACCAGAGCCCAATAAAGCCAGAGCCCAATAAGAGCCCGGTAAGGCCAGACCCCAGTAAGACCAGAGCCCAATAAGAGCCCGGTAAGACCAGAGCCCAGTAAAGCCAGAGCCCAATAAGAGCCCGGTAAGACCAGAGCCCAGTAAAGCCAGAGCCCAATAAGAGCCCGGTAAGGCCAGACCCCAGTAAGACCAGAGCCCAATAAGAGCCCGGTAAGACCAGAGCCCAGTAAAGCCAGAGCCCAATAAGAGCCCGGTAAGGCCAGAGCCCAGTAAGACCAGAGCCCGGTAAGGCTATAGCCTGGTAAGGACAGCCACTGGGACATTTCTGTACACATTATCTGCTCTCAGGTACTGTAATTGCTGTAAATAAGAAATAAATAATATTATTGGTGTTTTGCATAGTCCAGAAGGAGGTCTGACTGAAGATGTAGATTCAGTTTAAATGAGTAGTCAGGCATTTAAAACTCCTTATTTAATCTGCAGTAGACAGTTTCTACTCCCACTTTTGTCTGGAGGAAGAACATTGTCAGCTGAAATGAAGACTGAGTGTACAGCTAGCTGTGAGTGTGCCATTAGCAGCAAGATTAATCACAGGTTGTGCGGAGCCATGACTGTGCTCAGGACCTGGAGGTGAAGGTGCGCAACTGTTCCACTTACCTAAAAATCTCTCTTACCAAACGTGTTAAATGAAATTAAACAGCTTCATGATGAATGAATCACAGACAGCTTCAATTAAGTAGGTTTGATTTAAAAAGGTAATCGGAAATAAGCTAATTCTGAGGAGAATAAAAGGTTCTTATGCTTTAATAAGACATTGCCTTCCCTCAAGGAGACAGAAGGGAAAACTGATTTACAGTTGCGATTATGTAGAATGACCCTGCAGTGTGATGTATTTAGTGAAATAGAATGCATTCCTTTCTCTTCTGCCGGGCTACACCTCTTTGGGAAGGCCTGAGTTGGGCAGAGGACCTCCATTTTGAATTTGAATTGCCAGTCAGGCCTCCATTAGCACAAAAGAGGAATTGATCTATGTGGTTCTCACCAGCAAAACCCAGAAAGAGAGGCTCTGTGCACAGGGGAGACTAAAGAATGGGCAGTAGAAGGGAGCAGCTAATCTCACTGGGAGATCTGCACCTCTCCCAGAATACCTGAATACCTGGTTGCTTGAGTGCCAGAGGTTTGTGTTTGTGTACCTCTGCTACCTTCCTCCATTACATTGAGTCTTTGGCCTCAGGCAGTCCGTTATGCGTTGTGTTAGATCTCAAGGAGGGTTCAACTGTTGTCTCCAGCTGAAGGTGCGGTGGATGTGTCCATGCGTTATAAAACGATTTATCGGGAGGCTAGCTTGCTGGGCAAAGTCCATGTAGATATCTCCTGTCTCTTATGGAGTTGCATCTCTGCAGCTGAACAAGCATTTTATTTTTCCCGTAATAATTACTGTGAACCTCTGGGTAGGGTTTCATGAGAGAGTGGGGCACATTCGTCCTGGCTCACACCTCTCGTCTGATCTCACCAAACAGTTTTTGATCCTCGGAACATTTCCGGAAATTTAGGGTCAGTGTTCACAGGGTGCCAATTGTTCCCTTGTCCTTGGTGTCCCTTGAATATAATCTCTTTATCACAAGTAGTACTGCAGGGATAGCTCTGGAATTTTAAAGTAAATAAAATTTTATTTCAATTATGGATGGTAATTTGTGTTACTTTTTATCAGGAATGGTAACAGTGTTGCGCATATCTGCCATTTCAGTACTTAGAATGTATTTGCTTGTATGCTGCATTGTTTTCTCATGTACAAATGATAACCACGAGGGCATGTTGCTAGTAAGATTGTCTGGGACATGCCTGGAATGTTTTTCTGTGACTTTAACAGAACATTTTGGAAGACCATATGTTCTAAGACTGTTTGGAGATTGTTGTCATCATTCAGCTGACGCTGGACTGCAAGCACCAAATAACCAAACAGTAATTAACGCTTTTTGAAAGACGATGTTTATAAATGTCTGCATTCAACCTGGCTAAAAGTTCAAAGTGTGCCGAATGTTTGGGACCCACTGCTCTCCACCCCCCTTGGCAAGAACTGAGACCCAGTCCAACAGACTTTCAGATCGACACAATGAGACAGAGGTGCTCTTGTTCAGAGATCTCTGATTCTCTGACACCACAAACAGCCCAAAGTAAGGGATGAGATAAACAGACACTCAGGTGCTGTCCCTTTCAGAGTAGTAGAAGGGGGTAGAGAGGTGAGGGGTGGCTTATACAACAGCAAATAGGCCATGAATCTATTTGAGATTCAACTGCTTTTGTTCACGACCGGTGCATATCAGATTAAAAAAATGATAAAGTGTATCTTATGCTAATGCATTTTTCAAACAATTTCCAATCCATTCCCAAGGCTACGCAACAGGATTGCATTACAGTTTGCCGTCCAATACTTAATACAGACAATACATCAAAAAGCAGATATGAAATCTATTTTGAAAGCGGATTCACAGAAGAATGGGAATACAGAGATGTTGAAACCACACAGTTCATTTCAGGTTAAAGAAAGCTGTTGCTGAAATGTTTTTAAATGTTATTATGCAATATGTGAACCGTTAAGGGAGTTGTTTGTGGTAGTCATGGCCTGTGGCAGAGGAGGGGGAGGGGCGGGGTTTCCATGGTTGCTATGCAAGGAACAACTCATTGGCTGCTCCTGAGAACAGAAATTGGTCAGTCATTCATTTCAAATCCTTTTTTTTTTTGGGAACTTTTCCCTTTCACTTTTTTACCTGCTTTTCCTCACTATTTTGGAATAGGCAGTTGTGTCTGTTGGGTATTATTGTGCTTTATTAAAACAATGCAATTCCATGAGTCAAGTCCCTCTATTTCAAGTCAGCATATGTATTGGGACAAATGACTATCAACAATTTCAAATTTCAGTTTTACCATATTACTGTTTATAAATGGAAAGCTGTGAGTGTCAGGGCATGGGTTATCCTTTTTAAGCATTTGTAGATTCTGAGGGCCAGAGAACTGAGTATGACTACCAAAAAAGCTATTGTGAGGATGACATCCAAAAAAATCAATTGAAGCTATTGCAGAATGTTTGCATATTCCAAAGTCAACAGTATGGAATGTTCTAAAGAGGATCTAGCTACTGATCACACGACTAATCAGGCCATCTGTAAAAGACATCAGAAAGTGATGACAGGATGATTATAAGAGCTGTGAATGCAAAATGGAGCGAGGGAAAAGTGGAAGTGTGGATGAAGGCACTGCTCTGGACCCTCAATGTACTATTTCATCTGCCAAGCATGGTGGAGGCATTGTGATTGCTTGGGCCTGTATGGCTGCACCTGGACCCGGTTCAGGGGTCTTTATTGATGATGAAACCAGTGATGGCAGCAATAGACTAACAGATAAAATGTAAGGAAAAATATTGTCCACCACTATTGAGAGAAATGCTACCAAGCTCTTTGGATGGAAATTTATCGTGCTGCAAGACAACCACCAAAGACATTTACCCAATGAGCTTATGAGGAAGACAAGGTGGAATTGTGTGACGTGACCCAGTCTGTCACCAGATCTAAACCCCAATGAACTTGCTTTTCACTTGCTCAAGGGGCAACTGAAGGTTCAAAACTCCAGCAAACACACAATAACTGAAAGGCAGCGATAGATGCTTTTCAGAACATTGCAGAGGATATCATCATGAACCCTAATGACGTCCATGAGTCACATACTCGATGTAGTCATCAAATGTTACAACAACTCTCCCCATACTTTCGCATTTAACTGTAGTGTATAAAGCTTTCAGTGATTTTTTTGTCCAGCAATTCGGCCTTTCCTTCATCGGTACGTTGCTGCATTTTACTTATGTATAATATCTGATTCTCGAAGCTGAAAGGCTGATGTTACATCACTGAAGTCACAGCTGCTTCCAGGACCGGAGCAGTGAGTGCTTTGGCAGTACAGGGAGGTGTTCTCACCTGAGGCGTAATGGCGTGGACTTTGCGTTTTAAAGCCGGCTGATAAAGCAGCAGTTCAGCTGAGGGCGCATAACTGACGGGACAGATAAAGGAGGTGGGCGGAGGCGCGCACACGCGTGACCGAAACGAGACTCGGAGGAGTCACGTGTGCTTGCAGCGTAATTACTTTTAATGAATGCCGATTGCTCATAATTTCCATGACAACCCCCTGCATGGGGGAAGGAAGTCAGTCTTATGTGTTTTGTGTGTGGTTTGTGTGTAGCTACGCGGGGTTTACGTAAGGGTGGATAAAGTGCTCTTGTTATCAGCGTCACTTGACTGAGGGAAAGTAATTGGCTCAGCAGAAAGAGCGGAACCTTGTGTTCCACTGTGTTCCTCGGTGCAGCACGGTCTTGTCCTGTTCCGCTGGCTTTATCAGATCTGGCAAGCTCAAAATGGGCACGAATGGGCAAGCCAGCACACAGAACTTTGATCACCTCTCCCGTTTTTACTTCTTGCTTTCTTATTTCCCGTATCAGAAAACATCTCTTCTGTCAATCTCTTTTCACCGTTTTCTCCCTTTTCCCCCACCTCCTCATTATCAGTTAAATTACCTAACTGCACCTGGGAAACTCACAATCTGATGCCTAATTGACTGGAGCATCACCCAGGGTAACCCCCCTCCAGTCCCCACCCCTCTCTGCCTCCAAACTTGCACTCGAGATTCCTTTGGTAGATTGACACAGCTTTTTTGAACTACCTGCTGCTAGTGCACAAGCTGCGTAACATGTGCAGTTCTTCCCCACGGCTGCGCAGCTCAGTGGCAGTTGGAAGCGTGCATTTCAGAGGGCACCCCTTCCTGCTCTGTGCTTCCCAAAACTGACAGAGGACGCAGCAGCACATGGGACAGGCGTTTGGTTGCTACTGGGAATTATGCATTGGCAAATTAAGGACAAATGGGCTATAATGCCATTCATTCATGTTGCCAAAGAAAGTATGTACAGGAACATACTTTACTGACTTAGCCTATGCTTACTGCATGAACTAGACTTGATGTTCATGGCTATGGATAACTGGTACTTAATGAGAATTGTACCTTATCAGACGTGTGTTCTGTAGTTGTTCCAATGACCTTTGGTATGCACTTATTGTACTTCGCTTTGGATTAAAGCGTCTGCCAAATAAAATGTAGTATAATGGAATGACCATGTTGAGCGATAACACAGCAATGAAAGGACATAGTAATAGTAATACCTAATTAACAAAAAATGTTTGGTGTTAATTTAACTTTAGTGGGGTTGATATGATTCGAAGTGGTTGGGAGCACATGCACTCTATCAGAGTAAAGTGTACTCTACCTGAGTTTATTCAACACTGAACACCCCACATTACTATGTAATAAACATTGGTTGGGATAGAAGTATACAATGCATGAGTAGTTAAATGAAGTTTCTGAGACAGTGCCTACAGGGGCTACCAGTTCTGCCAGAGACAGCTGCTGGCATAAACACTCTTTGCAGTCATTCTAGGCCACAACCATCCCTGGGCCAACATTTTTTCTTGTTTAGGGCCACCAAGACCATAGGGCCAGCTCTGAGTGCTCTTTACCTCTATTTGCCCCGTCAGTGGTCCTGTCATCTCCTGCCAAGTGGGGTATTATGAGTCCGTAGTTATTTCTTGGAGGTGTGCTTCTTATTTCCCAGTACTTTCTATGTGTTGTGCTGAAGCATGGGTCTGCCTGTGCCTTACTCTGCCTGTGATATGGGCACGGCCAGTTCCCTCCAGGATACCTCAATCTCCCTGTAAGAACACTTTCACATATGCCGCTTGAATTCCAGCCTATCGCCTTCTGATATGTCGCTGAGGTGTGAGAAAAGATGCAAAAAGTTTGTTTAGTGTCACGGTGGTTGAACGTCAGTCCCGTTGGGACACACACTGCAGCCTTCCTTCTTGAACTACATTTCCCAATGTGCAAATACAGCAGTCGGAATTCTGTAAATCCCCGACCCCATTTAATCGAAGGAAATGGACCACCAACGCATAAAATCAGAGATCGCAGCCAAAGCAAGCTTAGTGCTCATTCGTTTTGATGAGTGTGTGAGACAGCCCAGTGCTGACAGGTCCGGTCACAGCCCTACCCAGCTAATTACCTGGAACTATATAAACAAATTCATTAGTGTACAATTTACAAATCCTCAATACCACAAAAACCATCTGAACAGGTACACATTAATAAAGCAAGACGGGAGGCGTTCCGCGGCTGTATTTTTTCTGTTGATTACTGGGAGATCTGAGACGTATCTCTTAAGGAGTGTGGACTCTTCTTACATGTTAGCTAAGGTAGGCTGCTTGCAATCGGAGGGCATCCTGACGCTTGCTCAGTGTTACACGTGAGCGCGCTCGGAAAACTTTGCACCTCGTTATTTTATTTTTGTGTGAGGTCGTCGACAGCGCCAAATCGCTGGTAAGCTTTTTAATCAGTATAGCTACAAGGTAGCACTATTTGACTCCTGCATGAGGATTGCGGTACCAGGAGCTGGTGGTGTTTCTTTGCGCCGTGGCTGTGGACTTGGTTTCACTCATTATGGTGATTTCGCCTCGGGAATGGGGTTAGTATACGGTAAAGCACTACAGCTCTCTGCTTTGGCATTCTCCGCCATCACGGAGCCGCAGGATGCCCCGCCTTGCAGCCCTTTCGCCAGTCCACCGCCAAACACGTCACGGAATTCCACAGCGTGGCACCACCGCGCACACCAGTCGCTGACACCATTCCGATGGACGGAGTACGTGTGTCACATAGCTGAGGGGTTGGCATTGGTCGCTCAAGATCGGATTGTGAGTGTGCGGAAGTACTGAGTGCTGTGTCAAAATCCCTACCCCAATAAAGCAGAGGTCCGGTCGCAGTAATTTGTGTCTAGGCCTATTTTTTACATTTTTCTATTTTTTACATTCTCTGGACTAGGCGCGAATGGTGCTACATTTGACACGCATTATCACCTCTCACTTTCTGTTGCTCTCAGTTTGTATTTCTTTTTCTCTCTGTATTTATTATTCTATGCTGCAGTAATTGTCGTAATAAACTAAAAAAAATTGTGCATTGTGTTTGACACATTTTTACCATCAAACTCAATAAACTATTAGTTAGTACGTATTTATATAAAACTCTAAACTGATTTATTTCATTTTTAATACAGCACCAAGGATACAGGCCAGAGGACAGTAGAGCCCACACGCACAAATTACAACTCTGTCTCTTCGTAAGCACAATATTTACCCCAAAATATATACCAAAAAGACCTTAGTTAAGATAGCAAACTGTTTGTGCTGACAAAACAGGTTGTACCTGAACCACACCGAAAACAAAATAGATTTAAAAGAGCAAAATGACAATAGAAGTCCTCACAAAACCGTGAAAATGAAATCCCTCCCAGTTGCCCTGAGGAAGTCTCGCAAGAAAGAGTTTTCTAAGTTTATTAAAAGTAATTTTCGGTATAACACTTGCATAGTACCCGCAGCATAAATTGCTGTGTTTAACAGTTGATTTACAGAAGGTTGATTACATAAAAACACATTAAATTTGTGTCAAGAAAAAAGACATTTAAAAAAACTAGACAGTGAAGGATTAATTTATAATTTAGATTAAGTGTTTCTTAGAAAATTGAATACATTTATTTCTTTTCAGCATCATTTTTTTCTGCATGAGTCAGCTGATTTCATTTTTCTGGAGTGGTCAAATATATCAAGCTTGAATATCCAAACATTACATTATGAAAAATAATAATAATAATAATAATCATGAAAACAGTATTGCAAGATCTTATTTTGCATTTGTGAGCAGTCGGCAAGATGATTTTGCGACAAGAAAGCACGCTCGCACATTACAGTGTAAAATCGCTGGGAAAGACCTTGTTACAGAATTTCCTGTAAATAATTGTTTTCACCACAAAGTATTGCATTTTTTTTTCTTTAGAGAGGCCAGGAATAAAATGAAATTATTTCTGCGAATCACTACTCACATTAGGGGCGACATAGCTCAGGAGGTAAGACCGATTGTCTGGCAGTCGGAGGGTTGCTGGTTCAAACCCCGCCCTGGGCGTGTCGAAGTGTCCTTGAGCAAGACACCTAACCCCTAACTGCTCTGGCGAATGAGAGGCATCAATTGTAAAGCGCTTTGGATAAAAGCGCTATATAAATGCAGTCCATTTACCATTTACCATTCCAAACACAGAGTGCGCCGGGGGGGAGTACTCTGGAGAAAGCTGAACTCCCAGGTGACCCTACCAGCCACAGATTTTTGCTGACATAGCTCACCTGTGGCTGTATTTTTACCCACGATTCTTTGCATCTGCAGTTAAACATGCTACAATCTCCTGAAAGAAGTCCAGGTAGAGGACTATGTAAGTGCTTATGTACATGGTCTGATAACAGGTGTTCCAAAAGGGGCAATAAAAGTTGATAAACTGTACTGGACTATCTCTTATCCTCAGCCCTAAGCTATATGAACAGACTTTTTATGCTGAAGTCAGTAAGTCTAAGGAGCTTTTTTTAAAAATACTCTCAGTGCAGCGTCAGAGGATGGGCAAAGGTCGAATTTCTCCTATCATGGCAGAATGATGCGTTTGATGTCTGTGCGGCAGGACAAGTCATATTCCCCACTTCCTCATTCTCTTTGTCCCCCCCACCCACCAGCCCCCCCTCCAGCGTGTGCGCGAGATCAAGGCTGGTCAACACATTCAAAGCACAGTTCAATGGCACAGTTCCAGGAACCGCTGGGGGAGGTGGGGCGGGATGGGGCTAGTCATGTACGCGTACCCATTGTGTCAGGCAGCCGCGAATACCAGGAATAAGGAGTGGGTGTTACTTCACCAGGGAAGTGCGGCCAGGATTTATGCTAACGTCACCCTTTCCCCAGGGGCCTCACGTGTCCCCTGGTTCCCCCCCAACCCCCCCACCCCCCCACCGCCAATCCTTCTTTACTTTCTTTACTTTGTCTCCCTCCTGCTACAGTAAAGGGTGAGCAGAAGCATATTTGGCGAGCCGGTGTCAGCAGAAATGGCGAGCGCTCGTCAGCACGTGGAGCAGAGCGCGCTGACATTCTGACACCCCTGTTAAGTGGGGCTCCAAACTGACGGCTCCTGCCCGGGCCCTCTGCTGGAGAGATGTGAATTGGGCCGCCAGACGTGCCTGTCATCGCACTGAAAGCTTTATGTATGATAGGCCTGTCGCATACTGAAATGACTGCCAGTCAGCATACGACGGACCAGCGCTAGTGTTCTGCTGATGGGCAGGACCGTGGCCCGCTAAGCGTGTGCTGTGCTTTTGTGAGCCCTGTGTTAAGCGTGTGGAGCAGTGCGGCGCAGTGTTCAGCTGGTCTGGAGCATTTTCCCATTGACTCAGCACTGCTTAGAGGAGCAGTGTTACTCATGGAGTCCGGTGACTCACCCTAACGCGCCTCATTCAGACGAACAGCGCGCAGGGCCTCGCCGTGCCAGGAAAGAAGATGAGAGCATTGTGGGATTTGCTTTGTGAGAGCATATCAGCGCACAGAGCAGGGGGTGGGATTCAGGAATTGGCGAGAGGAACTTTAAGAGCGGTGTGTAAATTTGCTGACTATGTGGAAGGTGCATTTACAGCAAAGAAAACGTGAACACTGAGTGACACTGCACAGTCAGATGCTCGGCGTGAATTATGTTCTAACTTAATTTATTTGAATTCAGATGGGCTTATTTGTACTTGGCACTCCCTGTTTATGCAGATTTTTGTTCTGACGACAACTAGCTTCTGAATTATGACAAGATGTTAATTGTTCTTAATTTGACACTTTTGAATATTGAGGGAAGTGAGGAATGATTTTCCCCCCGATTTACTCTTTATGTCAGTGAAAGCAATGCATGCCTCTACTGCCAGGGTGGCAGTGTAGTAGTATGACGGTTAAGGAACTGGGCTTGTAGGCTTGCTTCCCAGGTAGGGCACTGCCGTTGTATGCTTGAGCAAGGTGCTTAACCTTAACTACTTACAGTACATACCCAGCCGTGTAAAGAGTGTTTAAATGTTTTTTAAAACACAAAAGAGCATAAGAGCATCTGTTGAGTGTCTGTGATGTACTGTAGTGTATGACAATGAAAGTCTTTAGGACTTATAATCAGTCAGATCCGTTCTCAGGCAACTAATGCTTTCGTTTTCTGTGATGTGCTGTAAGGCAAATTGTTGCATTATGTGGTTGCTGGGCTGCAATGTCCTAGTTTCACCTTTCAGGTAAACTCAGCGGTGCTCTAAACGCTGAAATTGTTGGCCACTGAAACGAAATCATTCGTGTAACATTGCGGAGTTTCTAGACAAAGCAAATAGCAACTAGCCAAATAAGTGTGAGAAAAAATATGGAAGTTAAATTTAAACGTATGTTCTCAGCAAACATAAATGAATCAAGAGACAAGCTGTAACATAGATGCCAGTGTACATAAAAGGGGCCCTCAGGGCTGAGTCTGGGAAGTCCTGACGTACATCCATATTTGAAGGGCTAGCATTGATTGCATATTGCCTTTGCTCTCAGACAAAATAGCGTTTTCACCTATGTGAAAGTAGGTCCTGACCTGGCCCAAGGTATATCAGGAGGTAGTGTAAACCTGACAAATTCCCTGGATGTGCTGACATATAGCTTCAATCGGGCTTGAGTCACAAGCCAGTAACGCAGCTGCAAAAGAGAATGTACAGTACATATGTATCAGCTTTACTGTACTCTAATTCTATTGCTGTTACATTTTGTAAGTGACTAATACATTTTTTAAATCTTTCACATCTTTCTATCTGAAAGTATTATTTACACAAGTGTGATGACGTTGATGGAGATCTGATTCAATTAGATGACGATCTAATTGAATCAGATCTCCTAGCAATATGAAAACTAACGTCTATAAATGCAGGTGCACGCTGAAACATTACACGAAGGATTCAGTGGAAGAATTGCGATCGTTATTATTCTAAAATTAATCATTCTGACCGGTCACAAAGTCTTCCAGAGAGAAGAGGGAAGAATTGACTGTCAAATGATGTGTTCACCCTCTGTCCAACTGCTCCCATCAACTATCAGCTCCACCCACTGCTCCAGTAACTGCTGTATTGTCAGTAGCATTGTTGAGTGGATGTCCTTTGAAGAACTGAAAATGCACTTAGATGACTGAAGATGACAGTGCTGTTGCACTCTCTCTCTCTTTCTCTCTGTTTGCCTCTCCTTCAGTCAACACGTTCTTCTGTATTTTGAATTGTACATAAATAAAATTATGAATACTATGGAGTATAATTAATAAAACTTTTATTAAAGTTCTCTCTCTTTCAATTTGTTGTATGTCGAACATACATTGGTTATCTAAGCTTATATTCTCTCTCTCTCTTTCTCTTTCACTGTCTCTGTGTCCTCCAGGGAACAGCTCGGTTCAGAACCACACCCAGCCGAAGCCTTCCGCAGTGACCGTGGATCCGGAATACCAGGACTACTACGCTGAGGAGACGGAGGCCACGCCCGGCCACGCCGACGAGGTCCTGCGCATGAACGGCTGGCTCATCTGCAAGGAGCAGGACGAGATTCTGAACCTGGCCTTCACCATGGGCTCCTTCCTGCTCAGCGCCATCACCCTGCCCCTGGGCATCGTCATGGACAAATACGGGCCCCGCATGCTCAGGCTGCTCGGGAGGTGAGCCGCCGTGGGGTCGGGCGCGGAGCAGCGTTGTGTCACGCTGTCAAGTTGTGTTATGTTGTGGTGTGCTAGGCTGTGAAGTTGTGTTATGTTGTGGTGTGTTAGGCTGTGAAGTTGTGTTATGTTGTGGTGTGTTAGGCTGTGAAGTTGTGTTATGTTGTGGTGTGGTGTGTCACGCTGTGAAGTTGTGTTATGTTGTGGTGTGTTAGGCTGTGAAGTTGTGTTATGTTGTGGTGTGTTAGGCTGTGAAGTTGTGTTATGTTGTGGTGTGGTGTGTTAGGCTATGAAGTTGTGTTATGCTGTGGTGTGTTAGGCTGTGAAGTTGTGTTATGTTGTGGTGTGTTAGGCTGTGAAGTTGTGTTATGTTGTGGTGTGGTGTGTTAGGCTGTGAAGTTGTGTTATGCTGTGGTGTGTTAGGCTGTGAAGTTGTGTTTTGTTGTGGTGTGTTAGGTTGTGAAGTTGTGTTTTGTTGTGGTGTGGTGTGTTAGGCTGTGAAGTTGTGTTTTGTTGTGGTGTGTTAGGTTGTGAAGTTGTGTTTTGTTGTGGTGTGGTGTGTTAGGCTGTGAAATTGTATTTTGCTGAGGTGTGTTAGGTTGTGAAATTGTATTTTGCTGAGGTGTGTTAGGTTGTGAAGTTGTGTTATGTTGTGGTGTGTTAGGTTGTGAAGTTGTGTTTTGTTGTGGTGTGTTAGTTGTGAAGTTGTGTTTTGTTGTGGTGTGTTAGTTGTGAAGTTGTGTTTTGTTGTGGTGTGGTGTGTGAGGCTGTGAAGTTGTGTTTTGTTGTGGTGTGGTGTGTTAGGTTGTGAAGTTGTGTTTTGCTGTGGTGTGCTGTGTTAGGTTGTGAAGTTGTGTTTTGTTGTGGTGTGGTGTGTTAGGTTGTGAAGTTGTGTTTTGCTGTGGTGTGCTGTGTTAGGTTGTGAAGTTGTGTTTTGCTGTGGTGTGCTATGTTAGGTTGTGAAGTTGTGTTTTGCTGTGGTGTGTTAGTTTGTGAAGTTGTGTTGCTGTCCATGGTGTGGTGTGTTACGGTCTGAGGTTGTGTTTTGTGTGGCATGGAGTTGTGTAGTGGTTGTGCTTCAGAAAAAGGTGCACCAACCTCCTAAAGCATCATTATCAGACAGGTATAGATTGTGGGCAGCGGACCCCTTGGTCATTGGAGTCATCCTTAGTCTATATTTACAATACGTTGTAGACAAAGGGAAAAAAGTATAGCCATTGCAGATAAATTGGGATTTTAAATAAATTTCTTTAAAATAAATTAATTGCATTTCATGAGCTGGGGCTGACATTAGTGGTACAAAGCAGCATGCACAGAAAAAAGATTAAAATTTTGCATCGTAATGAGAAGCTATCTAAAAATATACGTACCTAAAAATAGATACAGTAAAATTGTAGCTAATTTTTGTCTTTTTCCCTTGCATGCTTCCTTGTGTACTGCTTATGTCAGCCACTGTTCATGAGATAATTAGTTTCCATTTACATCTACATTCAGGCATTTAGCAGATGCTCTTATCCAGAGACCCGTAGGGTTGCCTGAATATGACAAAATGACCCTAGTGTTAATTTCACTGTTACTGTATGTGATTACAGTGCCTGTTTTGGCCTCTCCTGCCTGTTGATTGCCTATGGAGCCAATGACCCAGACAGTAAGTGCTCTTACGCTCCTCTTTGTGTGGTTAACCTCATTCAGTGTGGCCTCTCTGTCATTATCTCTCTCTTTCAAACCACTTTTGACCTCTATGGCCCTGCTTCCTGTTTTCTTCATCTGTTTTCACCACCTCTATCTGTCTGTCTGCCTGCCAGCCTGTCTGGCTGTCTGTCTGCCTACCAGCCTGTCTGGCTGTCTGTCTGCCTGCCTGCCTGCCTGTCCTCCAAATCTCCGCACCAGGCGCTTTCCCTGTTTGTCTTTCTCTCTGACACTCTGTCTTTTTTGGTCCTTCACAGATATGTCCGTCCTCATCTTCATCGCTCTGGCCCTGAATGGCTTCGGAGGCATGTGCCTGACCTTCACATCTCTGACGGTGAGTGGAGTGGGGGGGGGGAGCATACGTGCTGTTGCCAACTCACCAGCTTTGTCCCCAGATCCAACAACACGTACGAACCCCCTAAAAGCAACTGCAGTGAAAATGAGTTCTTTTTTACGAGTAATAATCTCGAAGATTTTCATTAAAATAAATGTCTGTTAAGTCACTATCTATCGCTGAATTAGGTAACACAATGGTGATTGAGCCTATTATTATATTAATTTATATAATTATTATTATTATTATAATAATTATAATTTATGATTAAAGAACTGGGTTTCTGTGGCGACATTCCCGGGAAAAAATCACAAGCGGCGCATAGATAATGACGCGTTTTCCATCACCCATCAGTGGTTGGTCCATCAGTGGTTAGCTCCGCCTACCCTCTCCAGAGAGGGTAGGCGGAGCTAACGCAACAGCCTTGCTCTTCAACTCAGTTGTGTGTGAGCAGCGTACTGTCTTTTCCGGTGTCTGCTAGCATTAAAAATGGGGGGGGGGGGTTATAGGGTTATTTTATTATGCTTCCTCATATGTTCCTTCAGCCTTGATGCCCTTTTTGATGAAATCTCCTTTGTTTTTGTTTTATTCTTCTTATTCTGATTGCTAATTTAGCACCCAGCTCAGCTTTATTCTAGAACAGTTTAGCTAGCAAAACCAGAAACAAGGCAGTTGTTTCAAAAATATCACACAACAGTCATTCACGATGATGATGCACGAGATACATAATTGCACGAGCCACAGCGAATCCCGCAAATTCTTCTCTGCAGTGTAAAGATGTTCATACTGAGCAAAAGGGGGATAAAGAACGTTTGTGGAAATTGATCATCACTAATTCTACCCCAGGTCTGCTACAGCATTTTAACCCGGCTCGGCAGTGTAAAGACAGCTTAAGTTAGCCTAATGTTAGACAATGAATGAGTATGTACATAACGTTACTTGTATAACAACCATTTTTTATTCAGTAAATAATAAGTCTAACAGTTGGCGTGGCCCAGGTGACTGACTGCCAACTGACTGACGTCACACAGGCGACACTGGTTGGATCCGGTTGGATCTATGGAAAGTGAGGTCCAAAAACACACCTGCAATTACCGCTTCTCGCCATTGGTACCGCCAAAGAGAACGAAACTGAAATCTTTGAGATTGTAACTTTAAAGGAGTACCATGGTGGTTGAACGTGACACTTCCCAGTTGTCTTCAGGCAACAACAAAACAAATGTGCATAATTTTTTTATTCTTCAGTCATTTCAATGTACTTTAAAGCGTATTTTTCTAAGCCTAAATTTCCCACTATAAAAATTCACCCGAACCGTCTGGGCGTGGTAATGAGAACTGTCAGTTAGCTATGATTGACAGACCGTGCCCGGTTACCATAGCTACCCCCATGATATGCGCTCACTTTGGGAGACTGAATTTTCACAAGCTAGCTAGCTTAGTAGTATATCAAGTATCGATAGATAGCTAAGGTAAGAACGTTGACTTATATCCAGTTATAATTTTTGCTATCTAGCTAGCCAAGTTAAGATGAAAGCACAACTATAACGTCCTCATAAAAGCAAACTAGCAAGCTAACGTTATCGATAGCATTGCCTTATGAAAGCAAACCTCCTAGCTAGCTAACGTTAGCTAGCTAGCTAAATGAATATAACCAGAAATAATCTAAAGGCACTCTAATTTAAGTGAACCTAACGTTAGTCAAATATTTACATTGTCTGAACAGCAGGACGGTGTGTCCTGTCAGATTTCTTTACGGGGCGTGGAAATAGGAGTGGTTACTGTATTCGTGACGTAGAAAAATGACAACTTTCTCAACCGGTTGAAAATAGGATGATGAATTTAAAACGCATATTTCTCCAAAAATACAGAACGGACATATTTAATACTTTGCTCATTGTGTTTCTTCAATGCCTCTTGTGCAAATAGCACATAAAACCGAGAAAGTGTGAAAATCACCATGGTACTCCTTTAAGTAAATACTAAACACTCTGTATTTACTCTCCTTAAATTTGAAAATGGTTGCGTACATGCATGAATGCAATCACATTGTTGCGTAATGACATCATTGCATCAATATGTCATCATGTTTGGCATGGCAACATCACCTAATGGCTTCTAGTGACAAATAGACCAATCATTAACCACATTCCTCGAAAAAAAAGTTGGCGACACCACAGGGGTGGATCGGGGGACGGGGTGCTACACAGGCACACATTGGTGTGCTGACATTGGACTGAACCTGTCTGACCTGAGGCAAGGTTATGTAACCTGGCTGGAGAATAATAGCATTAATAATGAGCATGTGAGGCGGGTGGTCTGAAAACCCTGGTCTGCTGCCTTTTGTTCTCACCTTGAAAACAGAAACCAGTTTACACTAAAGACTCCAGGTGTGGTGTCTTGACTGTGGAGTCAAACTGATCAGTTAAGTGCTGACTACCAATAAGAAAGCAGTGCGCCCTGGCCGAGGGCTGAAGACCTGTGATGTAAGCGTTAAAATCCCACTTCCTTTCTCTTCTCTCTTGCTTGGGAGTCAGCATTATTTGTCGTTTTTTCAGACACTAAATCCTGCTTAGCCGTGAGTGTGACTTGTGTTGTAACTTCCTGCCCTAGCGTTTTAAGGTCACGCACACATAGCCCTGCGTCTGTGAGCAGGCTCGAGTGCCGTCACATGACCCACCACTTCTCCTTTGTTTTTGTCATTTTCTTTTGTTCCCTTTTGGAACAGGGAGATTCTTTGGGTCTCTGGTTGCTTTTGCAGTTCTGCCATGTGTGAAGGAGAGAGAGAGAGAGAGAGAGAGAGAGCTGTTAGCCGAAGCAGTGGCTATTGGCACCGTCGCGTATTGTAAAGTTTTCTGCTCTGGCCATAGCTGGCGACCAGCGGTGAAATGAAGTGAGACCAGAGCCTGTGACGTCACAGCGCTCCCTTCACGGTCGCTGCCCAGTGGCAGATTGTGCTGTATGAAATTGTGCTGCCTCTGTGTGTGCGTGTGGACACAAACCGGTCACAGCCGGCTTGTGTCAGCTGCTGTTAAACTGTAACCTGTTTACTGCAGTTTTTTCCACCGCCCAGCTTCTCTTCCTCTCTCCGTTATCTCTCCTCCCTCCTCTCACCGTTTCCTCCCCTCCCTTGCTTCATTCTCATTTGCCTGTCAGTGAGCCTCACTCTGTTTTTTTGCACTCTCTGTCTGTTTTTCTCTCTCTCTCTCGTGCATACTCTTTCTCTCTTTCTCTTTTTCTTTTTGTCAGCAAACTACACAGGATTTGGTGGACTTGCCTATAGAACAGGCAAATATACCATTGCAGTTTTCCAATGAATTGTCACTGAATCCATTCATATACGGGATGTTCTCTATAGGTCCCTTCTTTCTGAGCTCTTTTTCTTCCTCCCTGTGTCCCGTTCCTCATTATGTAAGAGCCACAGTTGTTTAAATGATCCGTGAAAATGGCCTATATTGGCTGAAAGTCAAGCCGGTGAACTCCAGCCCAGATCCGCGTGCAGCGTGTGACAGCAGGTTGTGTGGTGTGTCAGGTGAACATTCTCTCTGTTCTGTATCCTCCTGGGAAGGACAAGGCTGGTTACTGATTAGCCCAATCAGCAGGCCTCATTACACGTCTGTTCAACCTCATGAAGTCACACCTGGAAAAAACACACTGCATAGCACAACGTGCACTCAACGCACATTCACATACACGCGCACATACAGACAGACGCACGCTCACATACACGCGCACATACAGACAGACGCACATTCACATACACGCGCACATACAGACAGACGCACGCTCACATACACGCGCACATACAGACAGACGCACATTCACATACACGCGCACATACAGACAGACGCACGCTCACATACACGCGCACATACAGACAGACGCACATTCACATACACGCGCACATACAGACAGACGCACGCTCACATACACGCGCACATACAGACAGACGCACATTCACATACACGCGCACATACAGACAGACGCACTTTCACATACACGCGCACATACAGACAGACGCACATTCACATACACGCGCACATACAGACAGACGCACATTCACATACACGCGCACATACAGACAGACGCACGCTCGCATACACGCGCACATACAGACAGACGCACTTTCACATACACGCGCACATACAGACAGACGCACATTCACATACACGCGCACATACAGACAGACGCACGCTCGCATACACGCGCACATACAGACAGACGCACTTTCACATACACGCGCACATACAGACAGACGCACATTCACATACACGCGCACATACAGACAGACGCACTTTCACATACACGCGCACATACAGACAGACGCACTTTCACATACACGCGCACATACAGACAGACGCACTTTCACATACACGCGCACATACAGACAGACGCACTTTCACATACACGCGCACATACAGACAGACAGCACTTTCACATACACGCGCACATACAGACAGACGCACTTCTCATACACGCGCACATACAGACAGACGCACGCTCGCATACACGCGCACATACAGACAGACGCACTTTCACATACACGCGCACATACAGACAGACGCACTTTCACATACACGCGCACATACAGACAGACGCACATTCACATACACGCGCACATACAGACAGACGCACTTCCATACACGCGCACATACAGACAGACGCACTTTCACATACACGCGCACATACAGACAGACGCACATTCACATACACGCGCACATACAGACAGACGCACTTTCACATACACGCGCACATACAGACAGACGCACTTTCACATACACCCCGCACATACAGACAGACGCACTTCACATACACGCGCACATACAGACAGACGCACATTCACATACACGCGCACATACAGACAGACGCACACTCGCATACACGCGCACATACAGACAGACGCACATTCACATACACGCGCACATACAGACAGACGCACGCTCGCATGCACACGTACTGTATGCTTACACACTCACGTAGAAACGCAAACATGCAGACTCACACGCAGACAAAGGCACACGTGCACACATACGTACATGCACACACATATGCTAACACACTCTCGTAGAAACTCGAACATGCACACTCACACTCAGACAAATGCGCACATGCACACACTCACATACAGACAAACACACACAAGAACACACACTGAAATGAGAGACTCTGCCATTGTGCCGTAGGCCAAAGCTCTGGGAGTGAAATACACAAACAGACAAGGCCCTAGCAAAGTTAGCAGCATGCGTTTGCCGAGTGGATGCATACGAAGTAGATGCAAGGAGGAAGAGGTGGGAACAGAGAAAATGGTGGCTACTAAAAAACCCAAACAGTCATTGTTCTGGTCGTTTAAAGGTTGAGCAGCGTTGTGTTCTTCCTGTTCCACCCCCGTATGTCCACAGTGGCGTCTGGTTTCAAGGTGAACAGAGCAGCAACTTTCAAAACCTCCTTATGCGAGCTCTGCCTTGTTTTTAAAAAAAAACTATGAATCATCTTGTAGCGTTTAAAATTCAATTAAAAACATTTTGCATTTAATTATTTTTTTAATTAGTGTCTGCTGGTCGTATAAATGCGTCATTCTCATTTAGATGATTGACATTTTACCAGTTTAAGAAAGTCACATGTTACTTGATACATTTAACTGAATGTAATTCATTTCCTAAAATTCAATAGAAAATATGAATTAAATTATTTCAAATTATATGTAAAGAATTTAAATTTCATCATGATTTGGTTCTCCTAATCATGTGCTCAGCCTCACATTCTCTTATGTAATGAAGTGCTTGTAGTTGCCCAGCCATTCATAAACAGAGCGTTCCAGATCAGCTCCTGTTGAGGCAGAAATGGGGGGGGGGGAGGGGTCGGGGAGTTTGGTATTGTTATTATTGTAATTGCCATTTTGGTTGCTTGTCTCTCCAGGCGACCTCTGTCCCAATTAGGAAAATAACGAGCCTGAAATATACAGGGCTGAAGGGGGAAGAATGAGGCGAGGGAGGAAAATAAGAGGGATGGATGGAGAGGGCAGACAGGAGGGTAATGCGTGGGGGGGGGGTTGGTGGTTCTGATGAAAGGGACACGTGTGAGCACATTGAAACTGCCGCCAGTTCCAGTTTTGTTTCCCCATTAATGGATACTACTGCTTAGGGAAGCTTAATAGTGCCAGCAAGACAAAGTTGGGAAGCTGCTGAGATTCCATTGCTCCTTCTTTCTGTGAATTCTGTCTGCGTGCGTTGACTGATTTATTCAGACTTAAAGAGGCACGTGTTACCTGGTTAATACTGTTTACATTCACCCCTCCCCTCACATACACACACACATACACACACAAACACTCATGCCCTTTAATGAAAGCTGTTTGCTTTAGTATTGGGTACAGGCTGTGCTCTGTCTTTGAGATCAAAACAGCGACGTTGTTCCACACTCTTGTTTTGGTTGTCCTTTTGTAACACCGCTGACCTCTCACACACGTAAGCCCTGCCTACACAATCCAGCACACAGCTGCATTTTTAATTGGTGCCTTCAAAGAGCCTTGTTGCACCAGGCTCCACGGCTTGTCGCTGGAGGGACCCAGTCGCACCCCTGCATTGGGTGTCCTCTGTACTGGACACTTCTCACGTCACAAGGTTCAGGCAGGGTACCCAAACCTGCTGTTACTGAACACATTTAATGATGACCTTATTGCATCAGTATAATCAGGTCCCTCTCTCTCTCTCTGCATATAGAACATGTGTATTTTTGTTGGACTAGTAATGTAAGTGTTTTTCAGAAAATCTTGTAGATTGAAGGTCATTGTTTCTGTAAATATTTTTGTTCAAGTAAACGGTATGTAAAGATAAAATCTCTCTCTCTATCTCTCCCTCTCTGTTCCTCCCTCTCCCTCCCTCTCCAGCTACCCAACATGTTTGGTGACCTCCGGTCCACTTTCATCGCTCTGATGATCGGTTCTTACGCCTCCTCCGCTGTCACCTTCCCTGGCGTCAAGGTACTGAGCATGCTCTGTCTGCTCCCCCTCCAGCGCTGGCGTGAGAACATCCAGTTCCCAGCCGCGAGGCCGCGGCCTTATCGCCTCGCCCCTGAGGGGAAGTGTGTGGGTTATGACTAACCCCAGTCACGGGGCCCGAGGGTTTCAATGTCGTCTTCACGCCTCTCAGGTGATCTACGACCTTGGCGTGAGCTTCATCACCATCCTGGTCGTCTGGACAGGCGGTGCCGGCCTCGTCTTCATCAACTGCTTCCTCAATTGGCCATTGGAGCCTTTCCCAGGACCCGAGGACATGGACTACACGTGAGAGACGAGCGCACACGCTCACACACGCACATGCTTAGGCTCACATGCACACGTAAACGTCTGCACAAACATGCTCAGATTATACACACGCTCACACACGCACATGCTCAGGCTCACATGCACACGTAAACGTCTGCACAAACATGCTCAGATTATACACACGCTCACACACGCACATGCTTAGGTTCACATGCACACGTAAACGTCTGCACAAACATGCTCAGATTATACACACGCTCACACACACACATGCTCAGGCTCACATGCACACGTAAACGTCTGCACAAACATGCTCAGATTATACACACGCTCACACACACACATGCTCAGGCTCACATGCACACGTAAACGTCTGCACAAACATGCTCAGATTATACACACGCTCACACACACACATGCTCAGGCTCACATGCACACGTAAACGTCTGTACAAACATGCTCAGATTATACACACGCTCACACACACACATGCTCAGGCTCACATGCACACGTAAACGTCTGTACAAACATGCTCAGGTTATACACACGCTCACACACACACATGCTTAGGCTCACATGCACACGTAAACGTCTGCACAAACATGCTCAGATTATACACACGCTCACACACGCACATGCTCAGGCTCACATGCACACGTAAACGTCTGTACAAACATGCTCAGATTATACACACGCTCACACACGCACATGCTTAGGCTCACATGCACACGTAAACGTCTGTACAAACATGCTCAGATTATACACACGCTCACACACGCACATGCTTAGGCTCACATGCACACGTAAACGTCTGCACAAACATGCTCAGATTATACACACGCTCACACACACACATGCTCAGGCTCACATGCACACGTAAACGTCTGTACAAACATGCTCAGATTATACACACGCTCACACACACACATGCTTAGGCTCACATGCACACGTAAACGTCTGCACAAACATGCTCAGATTATACACACGCTCACACACACACATGCTCAGGCTCACATGCACACGTAAACGTCTGCACAAACATGCTCAGATTATACACACGCTGTCACACACACATGCTTAGGCTCACATGCACACGTAAACGTCTGCACAAACATGCTCAGATTATACACACGCTCACACACACATGCTTAGGCTCACATGCACACGTAAACGTCTGCACAAACATGCTCAGATTATACACACGCTCACACACACACATGCTCAGGCTCACATGCACACGTAAACGTCTGCACAAACATGCTCAGATTATACACACGCTCACACACACACATGCTCAGGCTCACATGCACACGTAAACGTCTGCACAAACATGCTCAGATTATACACACGCTCACACACACACATGCTCAGGCTCACATGCACACGTAAACGTCTGCACAAACATGCTCAGATTATACACACGCTCACACACACACATGCTTAGGCTCACATGCACACGTAAACGTCTGCACAAACATGCTCAGATTATACACACGCTCACACACACATGCTTAGGCTCACATGCACACGTAAACGTCTGTACAAACATGCTCAGATTATACACACGCTCACACACGCACATGCTCAGGCTCACATGCACACGTAAACGTCTGCACAAACATGCTCAGGTTATACACACGCTCACACACACACATGCTCAGGCTCACATGCACACGTAAACGTCTGCACAAACATGCTCAGATTATACACACGCTCACACACACACATGCTCAGGCTCACATGCACACGTAAACGTCTGTACAAACATGCTCAGATTATACACACGCTCACACACACACATGCTCAGGCTCACATGCACACGTAAACGTCTGCACAAACATGCTCAGATTATACACACGCTCACACACACACATGCTCAGGCTCACATGCACACGTAAACGTCTGTACAAACATGCTCAGATTATACACACGCTCACACACGCACATGCTCAGGCTCACATGCACACGTAAACGTCTGCACAAACATGCTCAGATTATACACACGCTCACACACACACATGCTCAGGCTCACATGCACACGTAAACGTCTGCACAAACATGCTCAGATTATACACACGCTCACACACACACATGCTTAGGCTCACGTGCACACGTAAACGTCTGTACAAACATGCTCAGATTATACACACGCTCACACACACACATGCTTAAACACAGACTTGCTTAAGCACACGCATACTGCACACACAGACACGTGTACACACGCAAACACACACACACACACACAATAATGCTGCACGTGTAGCAGACACACAGGCGAACACACACACACATGCATGCATACATACATCACACAGGCAGACAGGGAGACACTTGTTTTAACCGTTGATATTAAGTTACAACATCAGGCTGCATTCTGACCCAATCTTAAGTGCAGTTCAAGTTCCTGGTTGGCATGCTATGACATTCTGACCACCATGCTAATGAAATCTGCCTCTGTCATATATATCTGGTTTATTTCCGGCACAACACGGTTACTGGTCTGATTCCTCTTACACTTGAACTCAGATAGCTGCTATTTGCTGTTTATTAAATTGCAATATATCCCACTTGGACAAAAGCAGAAATAATTGACATATATAGGAGTATGATCAGAACAGCTTTCCATTGTCACAGAAAACAAATTAATATATTGCATTATATGTTTTAAATAAGGACATATATATTATTGTTTCATTAGGGGTGTTGTTTCAGTAATAGTGAGGAAAAAAAAAAATCCCGTCTTGATTTGAAAGGTCAGAGGTCAATGCTGGCATTCTTCCCAGCTCTAAATATGCTTTCCATATATTGCATGCCTTCCACAGATGCTCTGTACCCTGGTGTGGTGGAGCAGGTTGAGCTGAGGGGGTCACAGTGGAAAGGGCACACAGTAAAATGTCCAGGGTTAATTCAGCTCTAACGGTCTTAATTTAAATCTTGACAGATAACATTTGGTCCCACTCTGGAATGTGGGACCAAATGTTATCTGTTAAGAGCGGAATTAACACTGGACATTTGACTGTGCAGGAGTCTGACGGGTCCTGGTGTTGTGCAGAGTTTACGATTCTTACTGTAACTTTCAGGGCCCATCAGGAAGAATTAGCGCAACCTCTCTCTGTCGCTTCACGCATAATAAACTACAAACCTGACCCTTCTCCTTTATTCATTTCATTTTCATTTTGAGACATACATTGACATTGCTTGTGCTTATTTTCTCTCTCTACTTCTGTCTCAGTCCACTTCAGCTAATTTCAGTTCAATGATGCTACGTTGGGGGGAGAACCAGAGCAGTGTTGATAAAGCACATACAGAACACATGCAAATTAAATTAAAAAAAGGTCCAACTATACCAGTAACACTGGAAAGCCGACTTTAGGCTTGCAGCATAGTTTGCGTGGGTTATGTGAAATTAGCTATTATTTCGATCTGTGTGTCATAATATTTATCACTTCATGCATTGTGACAGTGTTATTTTACCTGTCACACGCTTTAAGAAACTGTCATGGCTAATTATGACATATGTAATACCATGCTTATGATAGTGTTATATAGGCTTTGTATCATATAGTTAAAGCTAAGTGTTGCCACTATGCTGCATTGTTTAGCATGCAAACATACTACTAACAAATAATCATGTAATATTGATAAAACGCAATAATGTAATATCTCTCTCCCTCCCTCTTGATCCACCTCTCCAGTGTGAAGATCAAGTTCAGCTGGCTGGGCTTTGACCACAAGATCACCGGGAAGCAGTTCTACCGGCAGGTGACCACCGTGGGGCAGCGTCTGAGTTCGGGGAACTCCATAAAGCACAAGGAGCTGACCTCACAGGACGGCAACAAGCTCTGCCTGTCCACCATGGACCTGGAGCTCAAGTGCAAGACCGACGAGCAATGTAAGAGTCAGCCTGCAGAACGCTGTCGGTACACGAGTCCACACCTGAACACACCTACACAGAGTCAGTATTCACCTGAACACACTACACAGAGTCAGTATTCACCTGAACACACCTACACAGAGTCAGTATTCACCTGAACACACCTACACAGAGTCAGTATTCACCTGAACACACCTACACAGTCAGTATTCACCTGAACACACCTACACAGAGTCAGTATTCACCTGAACACAGCATGAGTAAGCCTCCTGCACACACGGTCAGTTAACCCACAGCCACTACACTTTAATTTTTATTAGAATTCATTCAAATTGAAATGAATCTTTATCTGTATTTTGCTGGCCACTCAGATAACAGCAGGGTGAAATGCACTGGCTGCAGTTGTTGGTGTTTTTTTTTAGTTTTTTGTTAACTATAAAGAGAAGTAATTCATAGTTTGGGAATATGTACTGAAATATGCTTTTTATATATGCAAATGTAATGTTTCAATACTTTCTCTTTCTCTTTTTCTCTCCATCGCTCCTTCTCTCCCCTCAGCTCCCTCCTTCATGCAGAGTGCCCTAAGCCCTCTGTACCTGCTGTGTTTGCTCACCATGTCCATCACCCAGCTCCGCCTCATCTTCTACATGGGAGCCATGAACAGCATCCTGGAGTCCCTGTCAGACGGAGACCTCGACACAGGTGTGTGTGTGTGCATCTCCAGGGGGGAGAGGAGTGGGTGGGTGGGAGGTGGGGGAGGGGGGGTGATGTGTTGAGATTCTGCTACTTTGCAAGCAATGCTGGTTGCAGCTAATGAGGATCCGATCAAAATATTGTGTGTGTGTGTGTGTGTGTGTGTGTGTGTGTGTGTATATGAGAGAGAGAATGGGAGAGAGAGATTGATGGATAGAGAATGAGAGAGATGAAGAGAGACTGAGCGTAGGTAATACCAATGTGTATAAGGAAGGGTCAGGTTGATGTGCCAATTCAAAAACAGAAAACTGCTTGCTTATCTCTTTTCTTTGAAAATTAGGATGCTCAGTGCCTCTGGCTGTGTTTTTATTTTAGTTTTTTGTTCTAGAAGCAAACGAGGGACCATTTTTTCTCTGCTATTCTGTCTTCTGTTTTTTCCATAAATTTGTCAATAAAGGAGAACTGTCATAATGTATGGTCAATCTCAGTATCTTGAAGCTGCTGCACTGTGTTCTAAAATTTTTCCTCTCAGTGCTGAATTAGGGTGTCCACCACTCTGCCTGCAACAGCAAGGCAACCTTTTTTAAATTTGTCTTGGTCTCTTTCTCCCTTCCACTCCCCCCTTCCTTGTTTATGCATTACCAGTGGAGAAAATGGAAGTGGGTAAGGCAGTATTTCGATATGATGGAGTGACCTTAGCTTTAGTGCCACAAACTAAACCATGACCCCTTTTGGTTTGACTCATTGCTCCGTGCTTTTGTTGGTAGTGTTCCTGATAACCTGTGAACCATCTTTAACCATCTAACCTCCATTTCACTTTACTCTTGCCTCATCATTAATCAATATATATTTATATTGGTTTATAAATATATAGATCGATAGATATTTTCAAATATATGGAGACCAGTATACACGTATTCTGATTATCATTTGTTTTGCCAATTGAAGTCTATTCTGATTATATTTTCCGTCTTCACACACCAATGGCATCAACACCGAACCTATTATAGTATTACTATATTTACACTGTAATGAGAAAATTGTTGAAAAAATGCTGAAATAAATGACAAAATATTACATTTATTGCCGATATGGTCTTGTATTATTAGGCAAACATATCACAATATGTTGGTATTCAATGAAAATATATTTGGAGTGCCTCATTATTCAAGTGTATTATATAATATTTTTCTAAATATATAGCAGTATATTTTTGTAATTAAGGGGTTGTCTTACTAACCTGAGCTACTGAGTAATCCCCTGGCTGTCTCTCTCTCTCTCTCTCTCTCTCTCTCTCTCTCTCAGTGAGTCTGTACTCCTCCATCTTTGGAATTCTGCAGCTCCTCTGTCTCATGACCACCCCAGCGATTGGCTGCATCATGGACTGGAAGCTGAAGGACTGTGATGATGGGGAAGCGAATGAGAAGGAAGTCAAACCGTGAGTCTCTCTCTCTCTCTCTCTCACTTTTTACATTCAAATGGAGCTTTATCGGCATGACACGTACGTGCGTGTGCATGTGCAAGTTCATTTACGAACCTAAGGACATAGACACAGGAAATAGGCGCAATAACAAGGATCTCATTAACAAAGATAAGCACGGGCATAAAAATAAGCACAGTTAGCATCAAATAAACCGGGTACAAGGACAACTAAAAACTGGAACTCGAGACACAAATTACAAGAGCCACTGCCACCCAGACAGACAGGTAGTTAGATAGACAGAAAGACCGAGCATCTAAGGAGGGAACAAGGGCAACCTGAATACACAAACAAACAAGGAACAAGTGAAATTAATAATTACACAATCACAGATGCAAAATCAGTTCTTTGTCGCCCTCTGGTGACGAACAGAAACAACAACAGTATCACCTATGAAAGGCATCAATAAGAATACAGTACAGTACCTATATATTGGTACAGGGCTAGATCCAAACAGGCTTACATTTTCTCATTTTTCATACTGTTTCATGATAGGCAGACAGAGGTAAGAGCTGTAGGTTTATTGGACAGTCAGCTGACTCTGACTGATAAAACTACGATCAGAAGGGTTGGGCCTTAGGTTGCTTTGCAGGTGGAACCATATAAGGTATAAGCCAGATAAGGTCTAAACACATATGAGGTATAAACTATATAAAGCATTTGTGCTTCAGATATACATGCCCTGGAAGTGCTTTCCTCCATCTTTCCACAGGGGTCAGCCACCGCCCAAGCGCAGAGACCGTCAGGTCCAGAAGGTCACCAACGCCACTCGGGCGTTTTTCCTCACCAACCTGCTGCTGGTCGGCTTTGGGATCACCTGCCTGGTGCCCAACCTTCCCCTTCAGGTGAGCAGGGGGGGCGCGTACCTGGTGCCGTGCCAGGGAAACTGCCCGGGCAGCGACCGTATTGGCGTTCTGCCAATCAGCACCCACAGCAGTCCGGTGAAAGTGAGGCGGCGGAGGTGAGGGGCCGCTGTTAGATGAAGGCAGAGCAGCATGCTGCTGGCGGGCCGCTGTAGTGCCGATGTGTAAAATGCTGGCAGAACCACAGCTGCTACTCATAATAGGCCAGAAGGGTTTCACTTGCTGGCTGTGTTGGGTGCGGTGGGGAGGGGGGCAAAAATACACAGAAATGTATTTTCGTTAAGAGATGCCTCCCAAATAAATGTATCTGTAAATTGCACCATTATAACCAAAAAATGGAACGAGTAACCTGTATCGCATTTGCAATGCATGCATGCAAATGCGCGTTTCCAGTGAAGTCCATGTATTGGAAATGCTCACATCTCTCCTTGCCCTCCAGTGCTTAGAAAGCCACTGCCTGCGAGAGACACATGAGTATTGCTTTGGCTGAAGCACAGAGACTCTAGGCTCATTTCCCATTCACTCTGGCTCCACATGTCTGAGGAATGCACATTAATCCCGGCGAGGGGCCGACAGCCTCTCTCTCTCTCTTTCTCGCGGCGCGGAGACAGAAGGGACAGAGGCGTTCTTCCTCGTCCCTGAGGTTAAATGCGTACATGGTGAAAAGTCCTGGGGGGGGGGGAGATGTTTAAAACAGGAGGAACACAGAGTCAGCTGAGCTGTCAAACTCAACTCAAGGTCACGCTGAGGGGGGAGGGCAAAGGTTTCTCAATCGGAACAGGCATAGACAGGTCTGGTGTTCCTTTGTTATTCCAGCATTGAAAGAGAGTAAACATGTATGATCTCCTTTGTGGGAGACAGAAGCTTGGTTGTTTCTTTCGACTTTGTGCCTGTGATTCTTACTGTTTCACTTTATCATACTCAGGACAGCATACAAGCTCAAAAGGCCAGTATGCTGGCAGCAGTGTAGTGTAATGGGTAAGGAGTTGGTCTTGTAACTTGAAGGTAATAGGTTTGATTCCCAGGTAGGACACACTCTTGAGCAAGGTACTTAACCTGCAATGCTTCAGTACATATCCAGCTGTATAAATGGATGAAATGTAAATGCTACGTAAAAATAGCTGTGTAAGTCACTCTGGATAAGAGCGTCTGCTAAATGCCTATAATGTAATGTAATATAAGGCCAGATTCAGAATCTGAACTAGCTTAGCTACAGAAAAAAATGGCCACCGAAAATCTCTCTACAAGCAAATGCCTGTTCCAGCTGTCCTGAAAGGTGCAGGAAGACTGATGATCATTTTGCTCACACACATGCGCTTGCCTTCAGTCTCATAGTAGACCGTTACCTACTCAGTTTGTAAATGTGAACTGGGCAACTGTTGCTATGGGGTCTTGCTTCAGTACAAGGCCCCTCGGTTGTGAAGTGACAGTGCTTCCCCCCAGTGGTCATATCTGGTCCCTGCAGTATAGAAACAGCAGCACAAATGGATTTGGGTCAGCGCTCTTCTCATTTAACAGGGAACTCCCTACGGGACAAAAGAAAACACACAAAGCCACAGAGAGGGCTCTGAAACAGGGGTTGCACAGGGACACAGCCCCTGAGGTAAATGGGTTCTCTTCCTTGTTTTTTTCTCCCCCCCAGATTCTGTCTTTCATCCTGCACACGATTGTTCGAGGGTTCCTCCACTCCGCCGCCGGCGGGCTGTATGCTGCTGTGTAAGTGTGATCCCTAAGTCCAGGAAACAATACACGTCCGATTGGCAGTTACATGGTCCTGTATTCTCAAGAATTACCCTACATGTATCTGCCCGTTCTACTTTTTGTAAGTTGCATTGTTGGCTGTTTATGTGTCATTGTTTGTTACAATGGAAGGCTGTTCTGTTCAGCATCTACCTACACATTCCAAAAATGTCAAGATGTATTTCTAACCTGACATAAGAATCTGTTACTGTACATGTACAATATATTATAGTATATAACAAAATGTGTATTCACTTATAGAAATATATTAATAGTTAATACCACTCGCTGCTTTGGTTGGACATATTTGAATAGGACAAACAGAATGCATTTTTCAAGCAAAACTAACAATGTTTTGGAATGTATTTGAAAATGTATTTGGAGTACCTTGATATATTCCTTTCTAATGGATATTTGTATTTATGTCTAGTCGTGTTTAAATATCTTGTATCTTGATACTTACTTTGTACAGAAGAGGGAGCTCTCCCTTCTGCAACACATTGAATCATTAAATAGCGCATATTTTATAGTTGCAGTGCTAGATATTGAGTTTATGCATAATTGTTTGCATAGGCAATGTATATTGCAAGAGTACTGACCCTGCAAACATCCGGTTATGAGCCTAGTTCCTTAACAACCTGATCGCACTGCCTTCTCAGAAATAGAACTTGTAGTGCTACCCATGCCCAGCTGAAGGTTTGAAATATAGCGATGTTTTTACATTCAGGGTTGAAATGTAAATGAAATGTGATGTTTCTGTGCTCTCCCCAGGTACCCGTCCTCCCAGTTCGGCAGTCTGACAGGACTGCACTCTCTGGTCAGCGCCCTCTTTGCTCTGCTGCAGCAGCCTCTCTTCATGGCCATGATGGGCCCACTGAAGGGAGACCCACTCTGGGTAGGCCTGCTCATGTACACACACACACAGGAGTGCGCAACACACACACACACACACACAGGAGTGCGCAACACAACACACACACACACACACACACACACAGGAGTGCGCAACACAAACACACACGCACACACACACACACACACAGAGTGCGCAACACAAACACACACGCACACACACACACACACACACGAGTGCGCAACACAAACACACACGCACACACACACACACACACAAGAGTGCGCAACACAAACACACACGCACACACACACACACACACACAGGAGTGCCAACACAAACACACACCACACACACACACACACACACAGGAGTGCACAACACAAACACACACACACACACACACACACACACAGGAGTGCACAACACAAACACACACGCACACACACACACACACACAGAGTGCCAACACAAACACACGACACACACACACACACAACACACACACAGAGTGCACACACACACACACACACATACAACACACAACACACACAGGAGTGCGCAACACAAACACACACGCACACAACACACACACAACACAGTGGCAAACAAACACACACGCACACACACACACACACAGGAGTGCACAACACAAACACACACGCGCACACACACACACACACACACACACAAGAGTGCGCACACACACACACACATACACACACAACTTCACACACAGACTTATACACAAACGCTCACAGATGCATAACTGGACACACATTTGCGGAACACAGACATGTACATATATTCATAGACACACACGTCTGTGTACACACACATACAGTACACTTGTGCTCACACACACACACACAGGATACACAAAGAATATTCTGACTTTCTCAGCGTGCAACTAATATCGAAATGTACATTAATACATTAACATAGTGCAGTACTGTACAGAGAACGTGTGTTTGAAGTCCCATGACCCTCCTCTCTCTTGCGCAGGTGGATGTGGGCCTGCTTGGGCTCAGTTTATTTGGCTTCTGCCTGCCCCTCTACTTGATCTGCTTCCGCAACCAGCTCGTCCGCAAGAGGCACCAGCAGGACGAGGATGCCAAGATCTACCTGAAGATCAACGGCAGCAGCAGTCCAGAGGCCTTCATATAGAGAGGAGGAAAGAGAGGGGGGGAGAGAGAGAGGGAGGAGGATGGGGGAGAGTAGCTCTAACTGTGACTTTATGTCCTTTCTCAGATTTTTTTAGCCTTATTCAATTGTAGATGTGCATCACCTCTCGTAGAACAAAACTACTGAGAAACAAATGTTTGTGTTCACATGCACACATACTGACATGAACACGTACACATGCACACACACATACACGCACATGTACACACTCGCACACGCACACACTCACACAGGAGCTCACACAGTCCCCATAACGCAGTCTGCATTTATCCTGCTCATCCTGAGAACTCAAAAAGTCACACTTACACACACTCATACGCGCCACATATTCATGCGCAGACACGCACGCACACACACACACACACACACACACACACACACACATACCAGCCTGCCTGGCGTGAGGCAGCAGAAGGACTGATAATGCTGTTGTCATGGAGACTGACACTTAAGATGTGGGATGGAGAGGAGAAGAGAGACTTTTTCTCTTCTCACCTCCGTGCATTTCTTTGTCGAGCTGTTCCATGCCACCAAGACTACTGAAGAACCAGCAGAGCATTTCCTCAAAAGGCCTGAAAAGGAAAAAACCAGAGAATGCCTTCAATTATATCCCTTTTTGAGGATTCAGGAGTATTCTTCACTGCCAGTGTTTTTAAAGGTCCAATGTCTTTATTTTCATAGTTTTTTTTATTTATTTTTTTTGCTTCTTCTAGTTTGTAATGCTCACTAGTGTTCACCAGCCACACACAACGCTGTGACCCCTGCTGTCATTATGGGAGACGGACTGGCATGCGCTCTCCTCTGAAACTTGAGGTCAAGCCACTGCTTCTTATCACACCGCAGTCCCAAAGCTGAAGAGGCAGGAGCGGGGGAAAGACGCTTAACGTGCAGCTTGAGCGATCACACTGTGGGTGCCTGATTGACCAGCAGGGGTCGCTGGTGAGCAACGAACCACCATCATCTTGACCGACTGAATCCCTCCCTACCCCCCCCGTGGACCACTGGCCCCCAGTCAGCACTGGCACCGTCCTGATTTGATACCAGGCTGCATGGCTCCTCCACACACCGGAACAGTGCCTTAACAGGATGAGCTACCTGGCAACCATGTTTTTTCCTGCCATTTTAACCCAAGATAAAGAAGACTAATGGAGAGACTGAACCGTCCTGTGAGGATGATCCTCATTTCAATGTCATTTCACTCAATGCTTACTAGCATTTTTTTTTACTAGTGGTGATCTGTTAAAGGGGTTTTCTAAAATTATTTATTTTCATGGTCACAAGTCACATGGCACTCATTTTGTCTCACAGATTAGGTTAAATGAATCAATGTGTAATACAGTGGTTATGTTTGGGGTTTTTTTTTGATGCCCCAAACATAAAAAAACTATCTTATCACTTTTAATGGTGCTAAATAATTGTAACAATTAAAAATAATAATGAATTAGATGTAGATGATGGTTTTTCTAAGGAGTTGATGAATGAGATCCCCAGCCATGGAGATGGAGTGAGTTTGTGAGTCCTGAGTCCAACCAGCTGTCAGTTTAAACCAGTTTAAACTCACCATGACACACAGGGGTGCCGTCCACCACCTCCTGACGGAGACCAATTGGCCGCACACATGCAGTAAAGTGCCAACTTGGTGCCTGCTTGTCAACCACTGTTGTGCCTGTTTGTAAAATGCTGCCAGGCAGACAGCTGGCACCGGCTGCGGTGCAATAGTTGCCTGGTTGCTGGGGAGAGAAGCCGTCCCGAAGGTGTGAACTGGTGAATCCAGATGAAGGCCTCACACACAAAGATTTCAGGTATGGCGTAATGTCTGGTTGGAGTGGCAATTCCCTGTAATAGCGTCCGTGTGTTCAGTCCACACGTACCCCCTTGCACGCACTGCCAGGTTCCCATCCAGCCAGTGAAAGCACGATGCCCAGCAGCTACCCGCTGGCAGCCCGCCATTGGCGCAGCTGTGCCACCCCCAGTGTCTGACAAACGGGCACTATGCGGTCTGTTAACGAGGCAGTCGCCATGACGGTCCGCTGTTAAAAGAACAGACAATGATTACAGAGCGGACCTGCCGCCAGAGCGCTGCTATTGCACCGATTTGCGAAACACTGGTGGACCAGAAGCTGGTGCTGCCAGTGGGCCGACAGGTACTGCTGGCTCATACTCTTGCCGGGCAGTGTTCCAGCTCTAGCATCTCTTCCTACACTTAATTTGTGGATAGTGAACGAGAAAGGGATGGGGGGGGGGGGAGAAGAGAAAAAAAGAAAAATAAAGCAGAAGGACAGAAAGAGAGAGGGACAGGTGTACGTGTACCCATTCCTCATGGAACTGACCCTGTGTATGTCATTTTGCTCGCCCCCCATGCTGATGACTGTCATAACTCATGCAAGCTGCCGTCAATGGCACCACAAGGTGAGCTGGTGATGGAGGCAGCATAGGCTCATAATTACAGAGTCCTGGCCTCTTAAAGAGAGATGAATGGGTGCATATACACCTGGATGTTTTGTACACAGTCTGCCCCTCCTCTGGAGAAAAGGGGGTCAGAGTAATCTAGCGCACCTTTTCTTGTTGGTGTGCATTTGCCCCTCCCCCCCTTCACCTTCCTCTTCGACCTCCTCCTCCTCCCATGTCCCTGCATCCCAGCCATCCTTTCACATGACGTTCCCTTGTTCTGGTTCAAGGCCTCCCTCCAGGGCAGCCCAGAATTCTGCTGAGAAAAGTTTGGGGGTTGCAGGGGGATGCTAGTGTTAATGATTTAGTATGGAGCCAAAAGTGCCTGTCAGTAAATTAATTGGTTAACCAGTAACTTATTTCTGGGCCGAGGGACTTCTAGATTTCTGCCCAGGTGCCTTTGGCCAGGCAAATCTGCTCATTATTGGAGCAGAGGTCTATAGGTGAGATTCCCTGCTGCTTGGGAAAAAAATGCAACTTATTCTGTCCCAGAATTTCAAAGCGATCATACAAACTCACGAGGATTAAAGCAGAGGAGAAGATGGGAAAATATCTGGGATAATGCAGGAGGTTGTGAAAGGTGGGTGTGTGTGTGTGTGTGCCTGCACGCGCGCTAGTGCATGTGTGCAAGTGTGTGAGTGTGTGTTTGCACAAGTGAGAGAAATGGGCTGAGGTACTCCGACCATCAGTAATGTGAACCCAGAAAGGCAATGCAGTGGACTAGATTATTCTGCACCTCTGTGATGCTGAACATTGCTGAACCAATCACAGAACTCCACACATTACACTACATTACATTACATTACAGGAATTTGGCAGACGCTTTTATCCAGAGCGACGTACAACAAAGTGTGTAACCATAACCAGGAACAAGTATGACGAAAACTCTAGAGAGAAGTACCGGTCCAAGTGCAGGTAACAACCGCATAGTTCAACTTGGACCCTGAAGGTTAACTGTTTAACACTAACACAAACGAGAACAGCAACAATGCAGTCTATGCAAAAATACAAGCAGTAGTTAAGACAGGTGCATTAACTAAGTCACCTACAAGCACAGCTACCTAGTTACAACCCTAAGCTTACAGTCATTTACAGGGAGGTAGGGAGAGATGGGGAGAGGTGCAGCCTGAAGAGGTGAGTCTTCAGTCGTCGCTTGAAGTGGGTCAGTGTCTCAGCTGTTCTTCCACCATCGTGGGGCCAGAACAGACAGGAGACGTGTTCGGGAAGCGCAGGTGCGAAGAGGGGGAGGTGCCAGGCGTCCTGAGGTAGCAGAACGGAGGGGTCTGGCTGGCATGTAGGGTTTGAATATCTTGTGGAGGTATGCTGGGGCTGATCCCTTGACTGCCTGGTATGCTAGGACCAATGTTTTAAATTTGATGGGGGCTATAACAGGCAGCCAGTGGAGGGTAGTGAACAGGAGAGTGACGTGGGAGTGTCTGGGGAGGTTGAAGACCAGACGAGCTGCAGCATTCTGAATGAGTTGCAGGGGTCTGATGGCAGATGCCGGTAGTCCAGCCAGAAGAGAGTTTCAGTAGTCCAGGCGGGATAGTACCATTGATTGGACCAGGAGCTGGGTTGAGTAGGTGATGAGAAAGGGGCGGATTCTCCGCGCTCACTCCACACTCTCCTCTGAGCCATCTGTAGTTTTTTTTTAATTTTTATTTCTTTTCCTTTTTACTAATATGATTCTTTGTATGTGTTCACTGAAGTGAACCGATATGCACCTGTAAAACCTAATCTAATCTGTAAAAGCAATAATTTAATGTGTTAATGTACTTGTGGTATGATACTGACCAGGTTCTGCTCTATCCAGTGTTTCCCGTAATATAACTTAATATTAAGTTTAAAGAATATTTTTATTTATATATTAAATACAGAAAGGTAAGCAGTATGCATGAGCAGTGCGTACCAGTGCAATGTAGTCTGTAAAGTGGAGTTGTGGGTTTGAATCCCAGGAGAGGAACTGTGTTCTTATGCAAGGTGCCTGAGGGGAATTTTGTCTGTAAATATCTAGCTGAAACAGTCAATAACACTGTATGTATTATATGTGCGAAATAAGTCACATTTAATAAGTGTCTGCTCAAAAATAAATAATGCCAAAATATATGTGATGTATTTCATATATATCAATTATTGCAAGTTATTTTATGCATATTGAAATATAATATTTTTGTATATTGTGGATTATATTCCTACTCAGATAAGTAGCAATAATTGATTGATATATTAGTTTTAAAATAAAGGCTTGCAAACATACTCCTTTGGACCTGGGTTCCTTGAATCTTTAAGAGGTTTGTGCTTTTCTGTCTTTAAAACAGTAAATGAAAGCTTTAAATTATTTTTTGCTAAAATGGCTTGATTGGCCTACCAGGAAAATAGATCATTTATTGTATTCAAGTGTTCCTTACAACACCCTGCCAACTTCCTTGCACGCAAGTCTGTCTGTCTGTGGGTGCATGTGTGTGTGTCTTTTTTACTGATTTTGCATAAAAAGAACTTGTCTTCAAAGAAAGATATTTGTTTTTTTCTTAGCACACTAATTAGCCACATACCTTCCAGCAAACCTGAAGACTTCAGTCTCTGTGGAACACAAGACCAGGTCAAAACCTAGTATATGGCTGGACCGGCCGACCAACCTAACTTCATAACTCGGCTGACCAATGGTGTAACTTAATCACTCAGCGACTCACAGACATTCGCATTTGTAGGGCTGGCCCCGCTGTTGCGGTCCAGCCAAACATTAACCCAGCAAGCTTGAATTCTCATTTTATATTTTACAAAGGGTCTCGTAAGAAAAGATCTGTCGAATGAAGACTAATATCCCTTGTGCACATTCCTCTGCCACATTTAATTTTGTGTGTGTGTGTGTATGCATGTGTTCGTTCCTGCCCCTAACAGTTTCAACAAGATTATTACTAGAATAATTACAATCACTGTTAGGAAACCACAGGAACTTGTTTAACACTGCAGGGTGTGATTCTTGCATCTGACAAAATTGCCACTACGAGCATGTTTTGTCTGGGCATGTCTCTGAATAATGAAATGTTTGGAAAATCGACAAGAGCTGCCCATTATGGCTGAAAGGGTAATGAATAATGGGTAATCCATTGATTGACCCAGGGAAGAAAATATCCATATTGTCATGTTAACCTGTCCATCCACATGTGATTCTGTCACCAAAATATGAGTATAGCAGTGTAAATGTAAGAAATCTCTAATTATACCCTGCAGGACAATGAAATGAGCAGGACTTCATGCAAGTGCTCTATCTGGCATTCACTCTTTCCTCTGGATGGATGACCCACTCTGGGGCAACTGGTTTAAACCCCTATACCACAAAGTAAAATGCTCAGTGTTAAATCAACTCTTACAGAGTACATATGGTCCCTGTTGGGCTTACATGAACTGAGTTAGAGAACTACACTGCAACTGGAAGAAGCGCATCTTATCTCATAGACAATTCAGGACTAGCTGTTCCAGTTACCACTCTGTTCTGTTTCTTCTTCTTTCCCGAGTATGCCTTTGCACAGAATGCGATTCACAGCCTACAACTCCATGCCTGATGAGAGACTACAATGCCAGCTCATTCTGAATCACATTCACCTAGAAATGCTGTGAGACATGCATTCCCTGCACATAATTGTTTTATTATTTATTAGTTTAAGACTGCTAAGGTAAAGCATACATGTGGCCTGGATGTCAGCGCAGCCATGATTTTATCCTGGGTAAAGTTTGGAGTTTGAATGCAAAAATAATGTCAATCCAGCCAACACTAGCATGTTAAATGTGGAATTAAAGTGTCCATTCTCTCCATGGAAGAATCAATACTTTTATACTGCCCTACCTTAGAATCTGCTTCAGTTTCGAAATAAGATTACTAATCTATCTTTTTCTCTCTTATAATTATCTGTTTAATCATATTATACAAAATAGCAAATATTATTTATTTAAGAAAACATTAACATTTGGTGGCAGTGACAAAGGTTTTTAATCAAAGAAGTGCCATATTACTGAGCTGTAATGCTAGATAGCAATTGATGGTAATCGTTTTTGTAATTTTTCCCTCCTTTATGCAATTGTTTTGCATAACAAAACGCATTATACTTGTCAGGATCAAGCATTGAGAGACCGTAAGCATTCTGACAGTGCGGTGGGAAAACAAACCAAAAATAGGCCATATTCCATGGTTTGCATTTAATTACTACTCAAGATGTAGGCTACATTGTATTCATTTTACTCTGTTAGTCTTATATTAGCGAACTATCATTTCCCGTGTGTCACTCTACACATAGCCTATATCTTATTTTAAAAATAAAAATAAAACAAAAGCAAAAAGGCAATGCAAATTTGGTGAGACTCATCCATGGTTCAGTAAATCTATTCACCGATGACCATTTTTAAAACAGCTGGAATGTCTGTAACGAGCGGAACAATAACCAGCTTGATTATAATGGTACTGTCTGTCTTCACGTTAAATTAGTCGTGTAAAAAAGACAACATGTTGCAATGGAAGTTATACTGTTTGCAAGCTGGTCTAGTAATCGGAATCCCCGTGATTTTAGCCATTATACTGGATTATACTGCCATTATACATTTGAATTTAAATATGAGTGAGGAAGGAATTAAATAACATGCTGTCTTGAAGAGCAGCATCAAAATGGATAACATACTTCACGGTAGAATATAGGCCTACAGATGTGCTTTTTGTACAGGCTTGATTATCGTCACTTTACGCGACTCAGTGGCACAATAAGAATGTCCCTTGAAAGCAAAGATGTAGCCTAGTTCTCTAATCCCAGATTTATTCTGCAATCTAATTTAATCTTGAGGAAAGAGTCATTTTATTGACGTGGTACATCAATGTCATATTATGAGGAACTCCGGTCGGTGGCCGGTGTCTGCAGATGGTCTTTCCCAAGATTTTGTGAGACGATCAACCCGTTACTTGACGTCACACTCACCATGTCATGACACAGTGGTCGTGGTTGCCGCGACGACGCCGCGCCCCCTTCGGCCCCGATCAGGAAGTGAATTTAAGGAAAATAGAAAACCCGACCGAGAATGTGACAGAAGGGAGATAGGAGGGAGAGAGATAGACAGACGGAGGGGTTGCCGCCTGTTTGGATCCTTATTGCCGTATATTTGAACTAGCAGTAAATTACGACAGATCTGCAAGAATGCTCATTAAAGAATTGTAAGTATTCTACCAGATTATTATTTTGCATTATTTTAATTGAAATCAATTTTATGAGAAACAAGCAACATAACATTAGCTAGCATTATTGACATTTATGCAGCTCGACAGATTGCAATCCAGAAAACTGAAAACGAATACAGCTTGGTAAAGCTATGGCGACATTATAAACTTGACCTGGCTAGTGGCTGTGCGTGTTTCCAGAAATGGTCTGTGCTGATGTCATTCAAGGATTCTCGCGCAAAACCGTTAGCTTACCGGCGAGTTAAGTGTCATTGTTGTCTAATTATCGTGTATAATGATATGTACATTCGTCTCATCTGTTTCACAAACGGCTTTCAACTTGAGGTAAAGAGATAAGCATTGCGTGCCGACATCCATCCTCACTGCGACGCATCAGTGTTATTGTAGCACCGCGGTGAAGGTGAACCCCAACTGGATAAAGCCCGTGGAACGTTTTGAAATGAAATGGCGCTCGTGTGTTCTTGTTTCACATTCCTCTGGATTTTTGTGTTCGTGCATTAAAAAGCAATTCTTGTGTCATTAAGAAATGACAGCGAAAACGAGACGCATTTCAGCGACTCAACATGTTTTAGTGTAGGCTATACGTGTGTAATTTGAACGCGTGTTTGATTGGTCAGCCAATAACCAAGCAATGATACGCCTGTAATACCAACGCAGGACTTGCTTGGTGACTAACAAGCTGTTGTCTTTGCTAGCTATATTTGTCGAACATTTTTTGCATTGCATTGTATATTTCTTGATTTGTATCACCTACAACGACTGTGGCAGGCGTAATAACATACTCACTGCATAGCCTGAACATGGTTGCAGGCAACGAAGGGCATTGCTTACGGTTTAGTACAGGTTGTGAATTTAATGACAGCTCCCGTATAGGCCTCGTAAATTGGGTACGAAAAAGGAGTAGCTTACAGCTGGCAGATGAATGTTGGCCACACAACGTCAACTGAGCCGTCGCCGATCTTATGTAACCGTTCACCGGGAGCGCAGAAATGCTGGCTTTGAGCCGGTGCCTGGTGAATTAGATTTTTCTTGGTCTTATTATCGCCATAGTGATGGCGAGGATAGCTCTAATAAATGCACACTCATCTCTCCCCTGGCGTTTTTAATGCATGAGTCAGACCGTTAAAAACGGGTATATCGGGAAATCATAGACCTGCACTTAAAAAAAAATCTATTTATATAATCATTCATACCATGGCTATCATTATCAGTAATTTACACCTATCCGATAGTTTCTCCCGTTTCACGCTGAAATTAGATGACAAGGAAATGGGTATTAGGCTGCCTGTTTGTTTTCTTTCTTTTGTTGTTTTACTTTGTGAAGTGAAACATCGCATAACATGATAATCTGTATACTGGACTATTAGTGGGAGATTAAAATGATGAAATACACAAGATTGCAATAATCCAATCATTTCAATTAGTCCAATTATACAATCGTTCGTCGCGCAGATAAGGACTATCAATACACATAGGTTTGTTTACTCGACCCCTTCGTATTACATGCACTGCCTGTGTGAAAAACCAGTTACAATGAGGAGCGCGTAAAAACAGGTGATGAGTTTAGACTTTTTGAGTTAAAAACATTTCTTTAAAGATCACATTTAAAGGATCAGCCTGTTCCTGCACAATGTATTATTATTTAAGCCCGTTGTACCTACTTGAGCTTAAACATACAATTACATATTTCAACAAACCAGAAGCATTTATATATAATTTATATATGTATGTATGTTAAACAGAGAGAGAGACATCTCAGAGCAATTTTATTCACTTTGAACTGTTTTAACTGTCTTCACTTATACTATTGTGCATTTATTGTTTTTGCACATATTGTTTTTACATCTTATGATGCAATTACACAAAATTCTGTACAATTCTACCCTCACTTAGAGCAATTATGCCTGAAAAGAAATAATCTAATTAGTATAAAATAAAATATAAAGTTATACAGTTTTTTTTTTGCCAGATCTTGTTCCTTCCAATAGCCATAAGGTTTTGAAATGAGAGTTACATTTGTGTTCATGTGGTATATTTTATGTTTTGTATTGTGAATGGTTTTAAGGAATGAAAGCAGCAACCAAATGAATTTCCCTATATGGAAAATGAAGTAGCCTATGAATTCACATCATTGTTAAGAAAAACCCTTGTATGCTATGTACTATAGTATGTAATACATACATGCATAGAATATGCACAAAAAATGAGAGAATTTTCCAAATTAAATGCAAGAAGTAATATACATGTGGAGCCTTCCCAAAGGGGAGGAGCCTAATTGGACTACACTGGCCCCTGTTTACTCAGGGGAAAAGCCTCTGAAACTATTGCTGCGTTCCAGACAAAGTCGGATGTGGGAAGTTCCGACCTGATTTTTCCTACTTCCGACCGCAAAGCGTTCCAGTAACCTGAGCTCGGAAAGATGGCGTTTAAGGAAAAAAATGGCTGAATCGGAGAAGCTAATGCTTGTTAGTGATTAACCGTGTGGTTACACACCAATTTTACTCAGCTGTGTATTTTAATATCTTAAAACTGTCTTGAGACAATTGTTTACCATTCACAATGTAGTTCGCCATGCATGCCACCATGTCTGCGTGAAGTCATGTGACACCTCAGAAGTCTGGGTTTTTGAATTCTGCACAATTTTCCTAGTTAGAAATGTTTTCACAAACGATTCTGCACAAATACTGTCTCCTGAAATAAACCAGGCGACCGACACGGATGTGGATTATAACCTCACTATACATGGATCCAAAGAGACCCAGAATAACACACCATCATAAGAAACAGAGAATTTTTAGTATGAACTAGACTGTTGGTTGTACGTAGGAATATTTTAAATGTTTGTCCAACATGTTACGGTGACCTAAGATCCTTCACTGAAAAACCGAAAGCACCGCTCGGTTACAGCCTGCTGTTGGAGCTTCCCTGGAGCATACTGCTTGTGGCTGCTTAAATTCTGTTCACTGCACCTTTTTGGTCTAATGTGTTGAGCTTTGCCATGTCCTAGTGTTCACCGCAAAGAGTTAACACGTGAATGTTCAGCACAGGCTGCGATATCACTCCTGGAAAAGCGATAAGAGCGTGGTTACTTCCCTTGGCTGCCAGACCGTGGCAAATTGTAAATCATAAGGAGAGGCCATGGAAGGTCATTGTTTGAAACCTACAGAGGGCCTAAGCCAGATGCACCCGCAGACAGGATGGTGCCAGTTGCCATGCTAAATCAGACTAACATTGCAACATTGGATTTCCACTCAGGAAAATTCACACGTTTAATGCTGAAGTTGAATTTGTATTGTGGTCTCCTTTTTGCTCTTCAATTCAACTTGTCTGGTAATTGATACAATACTCCACTCAGTGGACTCAAATAACCTTTTCCTGATTGGATCTTGAACCTCAACCACAAGACTACAGAGTCAAACCCCAGATAGTGAAATAATGCATAAATATCTGAAGGTCACCGTTGGTGCCAGGAAAGAAGTGAATCGTAAAAGCGAAAATGACCCAACAAACAGTTTGATGATCCCAGATGAACTTTATTTTTTACATGAGGAAGGTAATATTTCAGTCAGGTGAAGTTCTGAATCACAGGTAAAATGCTGCTGGGTCTTGACTTGGCATAATATCACTTGCAAAAATGTATATGCTAAATGTCAGCTCGTCAAGTTATTGTGGATGCAAGCAAATAGTAGGATAATAATGAATGCTGAACTAAAAACACTATTGCCTCCTCCTACTGAATGGTCATGCTTGGAAACACTCTAAATCCCTCATCCTTAGGGAAGAATTATGGAAAATATATTGAAATAAAATATATTAAGAAGACGTTGACATTATATAATCCAGTGATGGTGAAATGCATTTATCACTATATTTTCAAAACAGCCCACACATTCACAGTATATTCTGGGACACACTATGTTTCATTTCCATAAAGCCTCTGCTAACCAATTGCACCCTGGTGTGTTTTCTTTCCAGCCTGTACCATTAAATGTCCTGAAAAGTTTGCATACAGTACATGCTTTAAAATGTTTGTTGAGCAGGTAGCTTGGTTTTTGTGTTCAGAGATGCATTTTTGCAACATGACTGTGTGTAAGCATGGCTTCAGCAAGGAAGTCATCTCATTGTCATATGGCAAGCCCTGAGTTAACATTCACAAGCATGTAAAAAGGCCTTGTTTGGAGGGCTAACAAGAAAACAACTGAAAACAGTGAACGTGGATACAGTAGAAGATGTAATCTAGGACAGGGGTGTCAAACTCCAGTCTTGGAGAGCTGCAGTACAGTTTCTCTGGATTTTTGTGGTTTCTCTTCAATCGAAAGCCAGTGTAGGCCTCGGAAACATCCTGTGTGGACACTTTAGCAAATCAGATATTCAAATACCTCACTTGAGTATTGAAGCATGCCAAAAATCAACAGACTTCGTGGCTCTCCCTGACTGGAGTTAGACACCGCTGTTCTGAGTAATTTATTCTGATTTATTTTACTTCTGCGCCTTTCCCAAAGACAAACTGTCCTGTTGTCCCTAAATATCCCTAAATGTCCTGTCTCAGTCATTCAGCGTGATTATTAGTTTGACTGAGAGCCTGCAGATTGCTTGTGGTTCGGAGCAGCATTCCACTGATTGATGTGACCGTGACGTGAGAACACTCAACCTTGGGTCGGGTTCTTGGGTTCCTACATAGTGACAGAAGTACTGCAGATGTTATATGTTTAAAGGGTAGACTGTTGCTGGTATTGTCCTGGGGGGAGGGGCTGTGGATAGACCTGTTGTGTATGCACAGTTCACTGGCGTGACGAATGGAGATTTGCGGAGGAGAAGTAATCCTGTCAGAATGCAGCCTGTAGGCATGGTGGGGGAATGGGATATCGACAAACCAGTCAGTCGGTATCAAATGCTTAAGTAGAAGAAACAACTGTATTAGGCCGAGATTCTAGCACAGAGTTCTGGGAGGACGAATGGGGCAAGCTAGGCTGTTGTTTATCTTAAGCAAATATACAACCCAAAGGCAGATAAAAGAAAAATAACGTGCAATTTTGTGTAATTTTATTATGTGAGAGTGATTGTCTGTATATTAAGGTTCAATATATATATATATATATATATATATATATATATCAGTGTCAATGCATATATATCAGGAAAAATGTATACAATGCTATCATAAGTATTTGGACAGTGACACAGTTTTTATTTATTTGGCTCTGTAGTCCAGCACATTGGATTTAAAATAAAACAATGAATATGAGATTAAAGTGCAGACTGTCAGCTTTAATTTGCAGGCATTTACATCCATATCAACCCCTCTGTTTTTGGAGGACCAAAGGTAATTGGACAATTGGCTGCTCACAAGATGGCTGCTGTTTCTTGACAAGCTGTGTGTTGTTGCATCATTATTGACATTTGTGGTCTGTTGTGGCTGTCTCTTGACATGAGGACAAGATAAGTGTCAGTGCTAGTAAAGCAGGCCATAATGGGGTGGAAAAATCGGAATAAAATGATCAGTGATGTAGCTGAAACATTTGTAATGTCAAAATGAACAGTGTGGTACATTGCTAAGAAGCAAGAATGCACTGGTGAGCTCCACAATAGCAAACAACCTGTTACACCACAGAAGACCACTGTAGTGGATGACACAAAAATGCTTTCAGTTTTTCTTTTCAACTGTTGAAAAGATCAAGAACACTCTCCAGAATGTAGGCATAGATGTCTCAAATACAAAAATAAAGAGAAGACTATACAAGCATAACCTCAGAGGGTTGACTACAAGATGCGAACCACTGGAAAGCCTCAGGAACTGAATGGTCAGGTTAAAGTTAGAAAAAAGTACAAAGACTACCATTCTGGAACAAACTCTTATGGACAGAAGAGATGAGTATTAACGCGTACCAAAGAGATGGAAAGAGAGAAGTGTGAAAAAAGAAAGGAACTGCCCATGATACAAATACCCCCCCCCCGCCCCCGCCCCTGCCATCTGTGAATTATTGTAGAGGAAGTGTTATGGCTTGGGCATGTATGGCTGTCACAGGAACTGGTTCGCTTGTCTTTATTGATGATGTGATTGCTGATGGCAGCAGAAAGATGGATTCCATAGTGAACAAAATTGCAGCAGGTCAATTACCCCACACTGTTAAAGCAACCAAGGAGATTTAAAAAATATAAACAAATCTGAAATTGTGGAGTACAGAGCCTAATCAACAAAAAATGTATTTGTCCCAAGTATTATGGTGCTCACTATATATATATATATATATATATATATATTATATATATATATATATATACACACACACATACATACAAGATTCAATGTATATATATTGAAAATGATGTATATACATATGTATATACAGTGAGCTCCATAATGTTTGGGACGAAGACATTTTTTTTGATTGGGCTCTGTACTCCACAGTTCTAGATTTGTAATCGAAAGAAGAAAAGATTTGCTGCGACCCTGCTTGTAATGATGCTTCTGTGTTGCATGAATGCAGTGCTGCAACAAATCCTTTCTTCTTTGGATTCTTAGCTTTCACGCTCAATTTGTTAGCAGCTGCAAAGATGCTTCTCAGGTCTGTAGATACCATTTGTAAGCATTACAAGATTTGTAATAAAACAATTCACGTGATTAAAGTGCACATTCTCAGCTTTTATTTAAGGTATTTTTATAAACTTTGCTTTAGAGAAGTAGGTGTGAGATCATTGTCTTGCTGTAGGATGAAGTGCTGTCCAATGAGTTTGGAGGAATTTACTTGAACTTGAGAAGATGCTTCTGTGCAATTCAGAATTCGCTGGTGTCTCTCCAGCTTCTTCCACTGCCTCTCTCTTCCTGCACGAGGCCTGCAGTCAGCACTGACGCAGCAGGCAGGCCTCCGGGCTCCTCTTACACCAATATCTGTTTTAATAAAATATTCAGGGCGGTGAGAATGGGAGCGGGCACAGATTAATTACCCCGTGTGTGGCAGCTCAAAGGGGGAACTGAACAACGGCTTTAATTGGTTTCTGGGGTGCGGGGCTTTTCAGGATGTGCCCTCCGCCTCGGCGTGGGCTTTCACGGTAATGACATCGAGCCCGCCTCCCCGCCGCTGTTCGGCGATCAGACCGCCAAGGTCGGCTTCACGCGGTTTACACTTCACAGTATTCTGAAGCTGAAATAAGTCCAGAAAATTGGACCTGATAACACACATTGCAGGGTCAATGAAATAGTGAAACAGTTGAGTGATTTTTTTCATTCCTGTCCTTGATTGGAAGGGCGGTTTCCTTATTTATTTGTCTTCTTGAATGCTCCAGACTAGCTTAGAAGCAGTCGAAACCTATTCTTGCCCTGCTTCTCAGAGGCTTCTGAGATGCCCTGTTATCCTGTGTTTGGAACTAGTGTTATCTGGCTCTGGGTTACACAGATGACAAAAATTTGGTTATGGTGCTGTAATTCATGGTTGCATTTTAGGCAGTTACCCGACACTCTTATCCTGAGTGCCTTAAACAACTTATATTCTTTCCACTTACAGTGTGTTTATACAGCCAGATATATACGGAAGCATTTCAGGTTAAATACTGTGATTCAGGGTACTATGGCAGGGCCCCAGCATGGGGTTGAACCTGCTGTCGCAGAGTTACAAGCCTTGTTGTCTAACCATCATGCATCTGTGCCGCCTTAATGATGGAAATGCTGCACGCTGGTCCTGGAAGTGGAGATTGCCCTGCCCTGCCCCTGCTCTGTGTGTTTCTGATTGGCTGTGTGATAATAGGTTGTTGTCTGTAATCTCTCCCTCTCTGTCTCTCTCTCTTCCAGTCGAGTGATCCTGCCCATTTCGGTGGAGGAGGTAAGTGCTGATTTTGTGTTTCTCTGTGTCCTCCTTGGTCGTGTTATTCACGTCAGTCACTTCATCTTTATGGCTGCAGGGCTGAATTCCTACTCTCACAATCCACAGGCTAGACTAGCTTTTTTTGTGGTTTCAATACAAAGGCACAATGCATTCTTAATGCTTAGAATAATTTGTCCATTTATATTATATTTGTAGTAAACTCATGTGTTTTGGTGTTGTTTCCTAATGTTACAGCAGACTGGAATAGGCTGTGGGATTGAATGTGGGTTTGAGTGTATGTGTGTGTGCGCGTGTGGGGGTGCATATAAATACATATATGTAAATGTATATGTGTGGATGTTTGTAAGTGCAAGTACATATGATTGTACCTATAAGCACAAGTTTGTGTGTGTGTGTGTGCACATATGCATATGAAAATGTGTGTTATCTTTTTAGGTGCAAGAACATATGATTGTGCCTGTAAGCGCAAGTGTATGTGTGTGTGTGTGTGTATGTGTGTGTATGTGTTTGTAAGCCCAGTCGAGTCTGTAGGTGTGTTTGTTTGCCTGTGTGTGTGTGGGGTACTGGCAGCTAGGACTGCGCTGACTCACTCTATTCCGTGCTACATTTAGTGCCCTCACCCTGGGCTCTGCGTGTGCTGCCTTCTCTCAACTATGCAACCCAAGGTCTCCAGAGAACCTGTCCCTGGAAGGCTGTGTAATGTCTGGTGACACTGTCAGCTGCCTTTGTGGAGATGTATTTGTGACATGGACAGACAGTAATGACACTGATGGGCAACATTAATGGCACCCGGTGCCGTTAACTAGTGCTCTGTACTGTAGTTGCATCGCATTCACGGATTGGCTGCAAAATCTGCTTACTGTAAATGTTCAACAATAAAATGTGCAACCCAAAACAAACCCAATTAGGTGCTTAGAAGTCATTATCTGATACAGTATAAAAACCTAATACGGCACAATGCCACAGATATTCTGTGGAGGAAATATGCTTAAATATATAATTTAATGTACAGACAAAATACTGGCAAAATAACATGAGTAGTTTATCGTGAGACAGGTATTTAGAAATAATAAGCTAATGCCGCGTAAGAACATAGCACTGGAAAAATACCACAAATGTTACTGAGTGAAAGAGGTGCTCGGAAATCTGCCACAGAGTTACACAGTGGTTATTTGGTGAATAACTTTAAACAGTTAAAGTAGCAAACTAGTAATCGTATTACCTTTAAGCTACATTGGTAAGCAAGCTTGCTGGTAACCTAATAATAATCAGTCATCAAATATAATTTGTATTACTTACGTAATTATGACTGATGATGTTTATTTAAGGACCTGCTAATGACAACCGTTATAATGAAAAATATCAGGATGAAATGCGAATTATAGAGGCAAGAGCTTGCTGTTGTCTTGTTGTCTTGTGTGCTGAGTAAAAACAGTAGATGATCTTCTTTGGTTTTTCAGCAGAGAACTGGTAAATTTACACACCATGTACTTTCCCCTTCTAATCATGTACTATCAGCGCTCCCAAAAGCACATTAATTAATTAGCATCTTCTTGAGTATTCTTGTAGTATAGACAATACTGTGTAATAATGCCAAATATTTATCTTTGAGAGTTAAACAGGAAGAAAATCCAAGTCCTTTTTCGGCAGCTAAGAGGTTTCAGGTGTGATTCCCAGTGGTGGCACTCTAATTGTAACCTCAAGCAAGGATTTCACCTGAATTGCTTCAGTCAAGAACAGCTGTACACATGGACAGCTATACTCTTTGCATCAAAACCATAGAAATTACAATATACTGCTAAACTGCATTTTCTGAAGAAAATCAGGTGCAAGTGTATCCAACCAGCAATTCAAGTTGAGCCTACTGGCTCTGAGCAGCTTTGTCACCAACCTTTCCACAACAAATCCTCAGCATTTGTTATTTTCTTTGGTAACAATGAAAATCTGTGCTTCTTCCAGCACGTCTTTTCACCGACCCCCACGTGTACAGAAATCTTAAAGACGTATTTAACTTGGCCGGTGCTTTTATGCAGCACACACTATTTTTACTGCCCGTTCAAACGCTCGGTCTCAGCTGGGGCATTGTGGGAACAGAGCCTAGGGCAGCTCCAGGGAATTGCTGCTCTTTCGTACCCATAACTAAAAATCCCCTTAACCCCGAGTCCTCACCACAAATTTACCAACCACCAATCTATAATCTATAAGTCATTGTCTGCAGTTCTTGCAGTTGATTAAAGTAATATGCTTGATTAAGCATGCACTAAATTTGATTAGTTTCTGTTGCCAGTTTCCCAAAGTACAAACAATAAATTAGAAATAAAATAGAAATTTAGCAGATGCTGTTATTCAGACAGACTTGCACAGCTTACTCATTTTTACTTGCAATCCATTTATACAGTCCATTTATATACCCAAGTAATTCAGGTTAAATGCTATGCTCAAGGGTACAATGGCAGGAATCAAACTTGCAACCTCTGAGTTACAAGCCTAATGCTGCACATGCTGCTCTCAAAAAGAGATATCCCAAAATAAAACTGCTGATGAAAATAATCTATTGTGGTGTATCCAAATATTTTATGGAAGTTGTCTTAGAGGATCACATTAAGACATGTACTGCGGTGTCACTGTCGGTTCCTCAGTGGAAGAACAGTTGGGAGAAGCCATTGGAAGCATCTAATGCTTCCTGTCGTGAATCAGCCTTTCAGGCAGCCAGTTAGCTGGCCAGCTTTTCACATTGCTGGCAAGTCAGGCTGTCAGGCATCAGCTCCGAATGCCTGTAAATTAGGGAGTCGTCTGGCTGCTAAATGAGTCAAATAATCAGCCAGTCAGTCACCCAGTCATTCAGCAAGCCAACCTGCCAGTAAATCAGTCAGACAGCTGGTGAGTTAACCATCCGCCCAGCCAGTTCACCAGCCAGTTCACCAGTCATTCAGGCAGCATGGTCAGTGCAGAGGAAATGAGCAGAACTGGCTTAAACGCTAGTGAGTGGCAGCCTGGCTGTTGCCTGACAGGGCAGCTTCAGGGCAGGCACTGGGGAGGTGGAAGATGACAGACCGCAGCGATGTGCAGGAGAGATAAGCTGGACTCTAATCCCTCCCACAGTCCCTCTGCAGACCGATAGCTGTCAGATGGCTGTGCTCCAGATTCCAGCCCTCCCTCCACACGACGCCTGCAACGATGCCCTGCTCGGAAAGCAGAATTCACCATCTCGCAGAGACGTAGGCAGACTACTGAACAGAGGGAATGCAAAAAGCTGCAGCAGTGCATGATGTGTGTGTCTGTGTGTGTGTGCCTGTGTGTGTTTGTGTGGAGGACTGTGGAGGAGAGGTGAAAGACCATAGGTTCCTGCCCTGGCTGGTCCTGAGGAGATTTGGTGTGTGAGTTCCTCTGATTTCCTCTCCGCTCTCCTCCTCCTCTCTCTGCTCGCTCGCGCACAGCGGCGAGCTCTGCTGCATTAGCGCTAGCGTGCCATTGTGACGCGAGGAGGCGGGTTTTCCCCACAGCTTGCGTGACGCGTGAGGGTAGTCGTGAGCGGCTCTGAGCACTCTGAATTACCGCCACCACTTTCATTTCCGCTGTCCTGTGCCGCCCATGCCCTCCAGCGTAACCTGCCCGCGACCCCACGCAACCCTGGGCTGAGGGCGGGGAGGCAGGGAGGCAGGGAGTGTGTGTCCACGGGTGTGTTTGCTTGTTTGTGTGTGTGTGTGTGTGTGTGTGTGCGTAGCAGTATGTGGGGGTGGAGCCATGGGGGACAGTGTAGGCAGGGCCCGGTTCTTTTTTGCAAAGCTGGTTCAGGCGCTAGAGGTTTTCTGGCAGGATAATGGGAGTGCTGTTGCATGAGACACGGGGGTCTTGGGCGTGGCATTGAGCCGTAGCTAAGTGTTGAAACGTTGCAGTGGGAGCGGAGGGCTGTCTGATCTTAGCCTCCAACCTCGTTACAACTAAACTGCTTCTTTTCTTTCTCACTTCTCTCCCGTTCTGTGAATCTCTTTTTCTCTCCGCTCTTCCTCTGTCTCTTCTGTCCATGTTCTCGTTTCTCCCTACGTCTCGTCTGGCACCACATTCCCTGCTGCTTCATCGTTTCTGTCACCGGATCGGTGATGCTGCTCTATAAATACAGCGGTTGCTTCCTGCTTCCTGTTCTATGCCCACCCTCCTCCCGGCTCTGCATCTAAGTACTAAAGATGAGATGTACATACAGCTAAAAATACTCTTCCCTGCATCCAGTGGTTTCGTCTCGCTCTCGTGCGTGCCGCAGATGCGCGCACACGCTCGTGAAACACGCAGACAAGCGTGCGCGCGGGCCACGCGACGCCGGCAGACGACCATGTTCCGAGACACGAGAGAGAGAGGGAGAGAGGGAGAGAGAGACAGAGAGGGAGAGGGAGAGAGAGGGAGAGAGACAGAGAGGGAGAGCAAGAGAGAGAGAGAGGGAGAGAGCGAGAGAGAGAGAGAGAGACAGAGAGGGAGCGCAAGAGAGAGAGAGAGGGAGAGCGAGAGAGAGAGAGAGAGAGAGCGAGAGAGAGAGGGGGGAGGGAGAGAGAGAGAGAGATTTGAGCCAATTTGGACTAAGCTGAAAGAAGGAGAGCTGCAGGAAGGGCTTGAGGGACAGAAAACGCAACTGGGGAGAGAGCGAACGAGGGAGAAAGAGACTCGTGGAACGGGGTGAAATGTGATGTCAAACGTGTACCGCTTCCCCCACCCTGCTTGCACCGTTCAGCACCGCGCCGTGTTTATCGTTGGTGCGGTGGCGATGCCAGAGCCGGAGGAGGTGCTGACAGTCTGCCAGAGCATCTTGCTGATGGGTAGAGTGGCAGGGAAATGCGGCCGCTCTGCCAAACGGTGATGTAGGTGCAGCCGCGCTGACCTTGTGGCCCTCGTGCACTAGAATTCCACAGCTCATATCTATGCCGCTCGATGACGGTTGGGCACTGAGCTGCAGCTCATGCCGATACCCTGATTTCTTGGGTGAAAGTGTAATGTAATGATAAGAGATACTGGGCAAAGTGGTTGCAGGTTTGATTCCCAAGTGGGACAAATTAACTGTATGTGACAAAAAAATCAAGATGGATAAGACCATATGCTAAATTCACTGTGGAGTATGCGGTGACTTTCCTCCTAAACTCCTTTAAATGGGGTGATTGGAAGGCACATTAGTGTTGCCACTGCCGACTGTGGCCTGCAGCCCTGCAAAGCGATGCATAAGTTTCCATATAGCGCTCCATGGTGTTTTTCCTTCTCTTTCTCTCCCTGTCATTCCTACAATGAAGCTCTTGACAAAGTCTTATCACATGGTTTAGCATGGTCCTTATAATTTCTCATATGTTGAAACTTAACTTTTATTCCTGCTGTTATAATTGTATATATAAAACTACCATGAGTATGATTTCAGAAAACAATAACATAACCTTAGAGGAGCATTACTAAAGGGATACGCAACACTGTGACGTATCTGTGCAAGTGAGCATGAGTGAGAGTGATAGAATATGTGTGTGTTTGTGTGTGCGTTTGCCTTTATGATTGCCCGGCTGTATGTACTGTGACATAGTAGTATAAAGTGTGTGTGTGTGTGTGTGCGTGTGTGTGCATGCTTGCGTGTGTGTGTGTATGTATGTGTACTGTAAGTGGATGAATGGCCTTTGTGTGTGGTGGATAAATGGTCTTTGAGTGTGGATGTGGGTGCGTTTGGGGGGGAGTGGGGAAGTGATTGTGAGTGTGTAGTACACAGTACATAGTGGATTAAAGGTGATTATGACAGAAATCATTGTGCTGTGGGATGTCGAGTGACAGGAGAGGAGGATGAGGGAAAATAGGAGAAGAATAGCTGGTGAATGAGGAAAGGGAGGATGAATATGGCAGGGGAGCAAGGAAAGCATTTTTATAGCCTACATAAAGACATTGCTAGGCTCCATAAAGATATTTTGGTAGCTTGCATGAATACATTTTGTAGCCTACATAAAGACACTCTGCTAGCCTTCATAAATACATTTTACTAGCCTACATACATGTAAAGCTATTTTGGTAACCTACATACAGTAAGTACATGTTTGTAGCCTACATAAAGACATTTTGCTAGCCTACATAAAGACATTTTGCTAGCCTACATAAATACATTTTGCTAGTCTACATAAAGGCATTTTTCTAGCCTACATAAAGACATTTTGGTAGCCTACAGGAAGACATTTTGCTAGCCTACATGGAGACATTTTTGTAGGCTACATAAAGGCATTTTGCTAGCCTACATAAGACATTTTGCAGTGTAATGGTGTGTGCTGATTGCTCTGACGTTGGTAGGAAGAAAGGATGGAGGCATGATTTCCCCCTGTCCTTTCTCTCCTGTCCCAACCTGTCTCAGTACCAAGTGGGGCAGCTGTACTCTGTGGCAGAGGCCAGTAAGAATGAGACGGGGGGTGGAGAGGGGGTGGAGGTGCTGAAGAACGAACCCTATGAGAAAGATGGGGAGAGGGGCCAGTATACACACAAGATCTATCACCTGCAGAGGTAAGTCCTGCACCACTACCTCCATAGGCCACGGTCTCTTGAGCTGTCATGCTCATTACAGTATGTAACGGTTCCTGTTGGTACTTATAATCATGCTGCCAGCTCTTATAATCATGCTGCCAGTGTCTACTTTAAATGGGATCTTCCCCACCCGCCAAAAAAAAGAAAACGGATTAATTCATTTCACAATTTCTCCATCTCTTCTCTTCCCTTCAGCAAAGTGCCGACCTTCGTGCGCATGCTGGCGCCTGCATCAGCCCTCAACATCCACGAGAAGGCCTGGAATGCCTACCCTTACTGTCGCACCGGTGCGTACACACCCCACACCTTATTCCCCAAAACATACACCTCGTACCCAAAACCCGCTCCCTACACCCAAAACGTACACCTCGCACCCAAAACCCACTCCCTACACCCAAAACGTACACCTCGCACCCAAAACCCGCTCCCTACACCCAAAACCCACACCCTACACTCCCAAACCTATACCCTACATCCCAGTGCACACAACCTACATCTCCATAGGAGAGGACAAACAGGGGACAGGGATCAATAGATTAGGTGAGGAGAGAGAGAAAGCAAGAGATAGAAAGAGAGAACATGAGAGTGACAGAAAAAAGAGAAAAGGTAAAAGATGGAGAGAGCAAATGCTGTCACTCTACACCCCCCCCCCTTCTCTCTCTTTCCCTCCCTCTTTCTCAGTCTCTCTCTCCAGTGTGGGAGACTGTTGAATAATTGACTGTGGCTGTGGGGATAGGAGGAGTGGAGTTACAGCAGAGGGCAGGGCCGTGCTATATAAGGACGCAGTCTGAACACACAGCGCCACTGCTGCACAAGCAGCCAGGCAGAGTTTCAGATTGATGACTGGAGAGATCGATTCAAAGACAGACCAGTTCATGCATGTCCTTTTACTGTTTATGAATATGTATCTGATGATGATATCTATATGTGCTGGGAAAATGCAGTTTGTTACTTGAATGTTTATAACACTGCTAATCATAAACTGAATAAGTACATAGCATGGTAATACTTCATAAAAGCACTCTGAAGGTTGATGATGTGAAACAGATGATCTGAATGATCTTTCTCTCTCTCGCTCTCTCTCTCTCTCTCTTCCCCCCATTCCTTACAGTAATCACCGTAAGTACCCCTCTATTTGTGTATTTTGGCAGACACGTTCATGCATGTGTACACACACACACACACGCACACACAAATGCACATCTGCACCCAAAGTGGCGCTGACATTCTCTTCTTTCAGAAACACTCTCATAAGAACGCATATCCTCATTCATATTCTGTCTTTCTGTCAAACGTGCACACACACACACACACACACACACACACACACACACACACACACACACACAGTCAGTCACAAAGGCTGCCTTGCAAACACATGGGCCTCTGAGAAAGAGAAGGAGGTAACTGTACCTGTGCAGGAGAAAGGAGAGAGGGGGGCAGTCACCGGTGGTACAAATGCAGATTTACTGTGTACACAAGCACATACATGTTTGCATGTGTGTGTGTGTGTGCACATGTGCATAGACTCTGTGTCATATGTGCCTGCCTATAGGCTTTGACTGATTGAGGTTTACTTCTATTCTAGAATATTCCAGAGCACTGTTACCAGAAAAAACGTCCTGTAAACATAAACGCTTCATGGGATTTCCCCTGTAATGAAACATACTTTGCTCAAGGCCTGTGATGATATGTGTTTTGTGTTTTCTCCAGGGAAGCAGGGGCCCTGTGCAGGTGCCTGTACGCAAAAATCCTCATTAATGATCCAGCTGTTCTCTTGGTCTCCGCCCTCTTCCTGCAGAATGAGTACATGAAGGACAACTTCCTGATCAAGATAGAGACGTGGCACAAACCTGACATGGGCCATCAGGAGAACGTGAGTGAAAACATGAATGGAAAAAAATTTAATAAAATCTGAACCCACCCCCCCATACCCCCCTCAGCTTTAGTGCCCAGACTTCAAATTCTCACATATCCATATTAGACTATGTTTTGCAAATTTCATATAACACATTGCTAGTTTCATTCATTCCAACTGCACATCTGTGAATGTGCCTTTTATTTGAACTCTCCATTTTATTATTTTTCATTTTAAAACATATTTAAGATATATATTTGCTCAGGTGTGTTCATTGAGAGCTCAGTTCTCATATTCAGAAACAACCTGGCCGCATACCTTGACTGCAGGGTGAACTGTTGTTCACTTTACGTTCTCTCTGTCCTCCTCCTTTTGTGAAGTGCTGAGCGATTGTTGTGCACAGTTTGTTTGACCACTTTGTTCGATTTTTAATTGGGTCTGAGTGAGTTGATTGCATTTTCTGAAAGCATTGTTTTTTCACTGAATTATTTATGGTTTGTGTAATTGCCTGACAAGGCCAATTAGGCTCATTAACAAGAGTTATGCTAGCTCTGTGTCTTCATCTCCTGCTGTGTCTAGAATAGTGTATTTGAACCTGTGTTCAAAATTGTGTGTGTCAGCCTGTGTTCAGCATTGTGTGTGCCTCAGGTTGCATTCAGCACTGTGTGTGTCAGCCTGTTATTGGCTTTGTGTGTATCAGCCTGTGTTCAGCATTGTGCTTGCCTCAGCCTGGGTTCGGCATTGTGTCTCAGCCTGTGCTTGGCACTGTGCGTGTCTCAGCCTGTGTTCAGCATTGTGTGTGTCTCAGCCTGTGCTTGGAATCTTGTGTGCCTCAGCCTGTGTTTGGCATTGCGTTTGTCTCAGCCTGTGCTCAGCATTGTGTCTGTCTCAGCCTGTGTTCGGTGTTGTGTGTCTCAGCCTGCGTTCAGCATTGTCTCACCTTGCGTTCAGCATTGTGTGTCTCAGCCTGTGCTCAACCTGTATTTTTTCCTTGATGTGTGTCTAAAGCTTACGCTTGACCACACTCTGTTCTTGCCTGTGCAGGTGCACGGTCTGGACCCTGACACTTGGAAGAAGGTGGATGTGGTCTACATTGACATTGGAGACAGAAGCCAGGTGGAAACAAAGGTGGGCCATTAATCTTACACCTGCAATGATATTGCAGGGAAACAAGGCTCACAAGTACAGTGCATAAATGCCTGTAATGCATCATTGACACAGAGAGCAGAAATAATACAGTGGGAATGAGACAGTTGTGATGTCATCCTACTTAAAGAAAAACAAAGAGCAACTCCACCAATCACAGAATGTTTTGGTAACAACCAGCAAAACATCAACACTGGCAATTGGTGGATATTCTGCTCTAATTACCAGGACATAACCAGAAAGTACCCACCACTCACCATTGGCACTGTTGTACTCCTTGTTACCTATTTAGTCTGTGATTAGTGGAGCTGTGCTGCTGGTGGATTGGTGGCTTGCGGGCATCTGATCGACCAGCAAGTGTCACCGGGGCACAATGAGACGCCGTCATCCCAACCTGCTAAAACCCTCCCATTCCTGTGCAATTGACTTTAACATCACCCTGTAGGGCAGTTGGCCACTTTCAGCACTGGTGTGGCCCAGATGCCATACCAGACTATTGGGCCTATTTGTGCACTGAAAATGTGCCTTAACAGGATGTACCACCCAGCAGTCCCCTCTCTGTTCTTCCTATGAGTGAGATGACATCACAATCATCTTACCCCAAGGTTATTATTCCTGAGGGTACCCTGCATATTCGGCCACAGGACAGCTTTTAGGTGATGCAGTGCCGCCCACTGTTGATCTCTCCTCCCCCTTTTCTTCTTTCCCTTTAGGACTACAAGCCAGAGGAGGACCCCTCCAAGTTTAAGTCTGTAAAGACTGGCCGAGGGCCCCTGGGCCCTGACTGGAAGGTATAGAACGCAGTGTATCATTCTTACCTCTTTTATATTTCTCTGCAGTTCATATGGTCTGTATTTCTGGTGTTCATGTAACTTCATAGTAATCTAATACCTGGGGGAATGCCAGACTTAAGACATCTTTGTTTTTTTGGTATTTTAGTCTGAAATTCCCCATGTTGCCTTGCTGTTTTTCCGCTGTTTGCACTGTACAGTAGTACTTTTACCACTGAATGAAATGTGAACTCGCTGCATTCTTTTTATGTGTCTATGCCTCACTGTCCTCCTCTGTCTCTCCCATTCCCTTCTGTGCAGAAAGACCTTCCTAAGAAGACAGATTGCCCACACATGTGTGCCTATAAGCTGGTCACTGTCAAGTTTAAATGGTGGGGCTTACAGAACAAAGTGGAGAACTTCATTCAGAAGGCAAGGAAAGGGCGGGCCCTCTGTGTGTCTGTCGTGTTGATGCGTGTGCAGCGTTTCCTGTATGAGAACAGACCAAGACCTGCGTTTGTAAAGGTCCTCTGAGTGGGAGTACTGATCCAGGAGGGGTTTTGCCTTTTAGCTCACATTGGATATGGTTAGGATATGGCCCAGGGAAGCCTGATGCTAGATCAGTGATCTTACGCTAAGATACCTTATGAACATGAGCCTACGTATGTACTGTCCTGTACCTGGAGTTCAGCTGAGGAGTTCCTGTCTTACTGTTCCTCTCTTACAATACCGCTCAGTAGACAGGGCTGTTGAAGAAACAGATCTCTTTTCTTTCACAGTCCCCCTTTCTCTCTCCCCCACCGCCATCCCAGCCTGTGGGATTTACAGAGCATGAACAGGCATGCAGTACTGCCAACCCGTTTCCAGCATTGTAACCCAAAATTGGAGAACCCTGAAACTGGACTGCAGTCATCAATTTTTGTAGAGTGTACTGACTCGCCTGTAGATTGCGTTAATAAGGAAAGCCTAGCTAAACTGTCCACCTTTCTGGTGTTAATTACGTTAATTAACTGTTCGCATGATGTCATTTGTGACATTTTGACCACATGCTTTGTCTGGCCTCTAGTGGGCAACTGTTTGTATTGCAGTGTGATTTTTATTTATTTATTTTTTTGTGTCAATGTTCTCGTATAGCATGAGTCCTCAATCTTATCCAGAAAGGGCCAGTGTGGGTGCAAACTTTTGTTTCAGCCAAGCAGTAATACACCTGATTCTACTAATCAAGGTCCGTAGCAAAGAACAAAAGCCTGCAGCCACACCGGCTCTTTCTGGATAAGATTGAGAACCCCTGCCTTGTAGTATGTAGGGTACTTCTGGGTTTTCATGGCCCATCTGACTTTGGGCTTTCATTTTCTATTCGCATTTCTCTTTGCAGCAAGAGAAGCGCTTGTTCACCAATTTCCACCGGCAACTGTTCTGTTGGATTGATAAGTGGATTGAATTGACAATGGAAGACATTCGACGCATGGAGGAGGAAACTAGGAAGGAACTAGATGAGGTCTGTGAGTGTGCCCGCGTGTGTTTGTGAGCGTGTGAGAGAGAAAGAATGTGAGAAGACAAAGACAGCTTTATGTTTTATGCACATATAATAGATAAAACGAGATTCCATGGATAGCTACACACACACACACAATTCTTACCCCCCCCAAAAAAAAAAGTATATGCATACATCATTTGTACATCACATGTATTGCTACATCTGTTTTATTTGTAATGCAAGTAATACAAGAAACTATTCTCACAAAAATGTAATCTTTCTATTTTTTAATCTGTTCACGCTGCTTTTCATAATTATGGCTGTGAAGAGCTGGGGTTCTCTTTTGTGTCCCTAGATGCGGGTGAAGGATCCGGTGAAAGGAATGGTGGCCTTGGAAGACTGAGGCTGTCCCCTTGTGACTGTGAGTGCTGCCGCTCGGACTGGTAATCAATGGGGGTTCTGGGAGTTCTGGGGATTGATGGTACACCATTAAGAGTTTGTTTCAAAGTTCAGACGCATCGGCGGTTCAGAAGATTGGGAGTGTTTTTTATGGCTGAGTAATATCCAATTACACACAGACGCACAGATCCAAACACACACGTACAAACAGCGCTGCGCAAACACACACATGCAGCAACAGTTGTGAAGATTGGGGCTGATTTAATGGCTGGATCTGATCCAATAATACTCACACAAGCACACACACACGTACGCGCGTGAGCGTGCAAACAGACGCACACAAAGGCGCATTTGAAATCTGTGACTCAAATGATATATTATGTGTTAAATTTTTAATTTGTGTTATATTTAAATATTTATAATGGTAAAAGTCTGTCTGTCTGTCTGTCTATCTGTCTGTCTGTCTCCCAAACCAGTACCCTAAACACCAGCGGCATTGCCTCAACCACTTTTATTGGCACACCATCTCTGTGAACTTGGTCCCCCCTCTCCCTCTCCTGTGTGGTACAGTCCTCTGTGAGCTGCCTGTCTCCTCTCCTCTCAGCTCAGTGGGTGGAGCCAGGGGTGGGGGGACCACCGACATGGCAAGAGCAAGTGCAAAATAACATACTAAATATGGACTATCACCTGTAATAACTCCTATATATTATCCAAGATGTCAGTTGTTTTAAAAAGAATAGGTTGGCGGAGTCTAAAAATTATTTTGTTTTCACTTAATGGAATATAAATATGTATATGTATGTTGAGAGACAAATTATTATGGGAAATTAATATCAGGGTTTTAAGATTCTTTTCTGTACGTTCCTGTGTGTTATGGACCAAGCTGAATCTTATCAGTGTTTAATTTGAATCATGTTGTGATTTTTCCCCTTGTAGTTTCATTTTTTGCTGTAATACTAATGTAGTCCCACACTCCCACACAATTTTCGGATTTGAGTTTGTATTTTTTGTTGTTCATTGTCTATCGGAGATAAGCTAATATCCCATGTTTAACGGAATGCCCTCTTTATCTAACTTCTCTCTCCACTGCCCTGCCCTGCCCCCTTAAATTTGCCCTCAGGGGTAACAAGGGGTAGATACAAGTTTTTGGGCCAGGGATATGATGTGTGCTCTGTCTTTTGGTGAAAGAGGTTAGAGAGTGGTCACATCCCTGATTTCGCTCTGTTTTTACAGGGTACTGTTTGCAGTATTGTGAAAGACTTCTCTTCGGATACAAGGAAACACTGTGTGTTGTGTTGTGCTGACCTGCACTCTAATGCTTACTACAGGGTCACTACTGTCCTGCTCTTAATTTTAAAAAAGAAATGTATATCTTGATTGTAATTTTTATTTGGCTGTTTGTGTTTTTGAATTTGTGTAAAGTTTTTGGATTTTTAGTTTCCGTGTTTAGTCCTTTTTGTGATGAACCGTTGCAGTCGTTCAGACTGCCTTACCGACTCCTCTTTCACTTTTTCACCTGTCTTTGTTGACCTCTCCTAATTTAATTTAATTTTTATTTAGCTACAACACATGCAATAAGTGTCTCTATGAATATAACATTCACAGTCCTAAAAGCTTTTTTCCCTCTGCATTTAAAAACATGTGGAAACGATTCTCTCTCTTCATGTGCGATTCCCAGATCCATTTCTCCCCCTCACTCTCTTAGCCTTTTGGGAACAGATATGTATCTCCCACTCACCTCTCCAGGGGCAGCTGACGTGAATCTGTGAAAGATTACAAGAATATCCTATGCAGCAGGACCACAGAAAATCCCAAAATCAGTTGGCCTTAGTGCTACAGGTTTGCTCAACTTACCTTCTATTACAAGACTCCATAACGCATTCTGATTGTATGAGAAAATTAAGTTGAGGTTTCTTCTGACCAACTACCATATAGGGCCTATAGTCTGATAATACTTATGCTGTATGGAGTATATTGACAGTTGAAACCATTTATGCTCCAACAGTTGTGACCACTGGGGCTGCAAAGTGGCCCTAAACGCCTTTATACAACTCTGAAGTATAAAGGATTATTTTATTCCACCATAAGCAATAACTCGTCCTCTTATCTTTGGATCTCTTTGGTCTAATATATAACCACATATATTAAAAATATTGTGCATATGTATTAAATAGACCAGCATGCTACACTATCAATCCAGAAAGGCTGGACTGATGAAAACTTCACTCAGAGATATATTTATTTTCAGAACCGACTGCTTTTCTCAGTTTTTTAAACTGTCAGGCACTGAGCTCAGCGTGAAACTGTTCCCATATTGTAATGGTGTAGAGTAGGGGAGTTTGGGTCTGGGTTCATGGCTTGTTGTGTGCGCATGCACGTGTGTTCATGTGTGTGAGAGAGTGCATGGATTACCAGTTCTATGGCTGTGGATTTATTGAAAAGACAGAGGTGAATGGGTGTATCTGTCAGTCGGTCAGTCTGTACACGTGTCCACAGTGGAATGGTGGGATGTTCACACCGCAAATCCAAGATTTCTGTCATTAATCCCCATCCCTCCTCTTCCTCTCAGCTCTGCGCAAATCCATTAGCAATACAATACTGCGATGTCCCCAAAAGCTTACAACCCCAAATTGTCTCACAATGTTGTAAAGAGTAGAAAGTCTATTTATGTAATGATATGGATCCTTTATGAAAAATCTAATAATGGAGATGTATGTACTGAAATGTATATAGTCTATAAATATATGTAGATGAACACATATATAGGTAAAACTGTCCTGCCAAATGAAGAGCACACCTGACACCCAAAAATCCGCCATTCACAATTTTCTCACAGCCATGTTCGGCAGGGACTTTGTGTGAAATGAATTCTGGGAAGGCTGTGTAGCTTTCAGCTTGCTACTCTCAATCCAGATAGGCTGGGCTGATCCAAGCTTCACACAGAGATATATTTCTTTCCAGAGCCGACTGCTTTTTCTTGCCGTTGATCTTCACAAATACTAATTGGTCTTTCTACCATTTACTGCTTCATTTTGTCGATTTTTCTGTTGATTTCTGTCTTCTGCTGCTCCTCTCTTCCTCTTCCAACACAGTGATGATGAAGGAGGGATGGAGGATGACAGGCCAGATGAAGAGATAGGGCTCCACTGATAGGTGTACCCAATTATACACATGATGCTTTTGGCTATTGATACTCTTTGATAACTCATGAAAGCAGGAAAAAATAGTATTAAGTTGCGATGCTGCAAATAAGACATTTTAATGTCTCTGAAGTATTTTTATTTCTGATGTTAGCCTATCCAAACAAGTTGTCACCTTTAGAACTCTCATTGCATTAGTTTAACAAGAGCTGTTGCACACTGAGAGCTAGAGGCAGAGCTTATTTGGAGAGCAGGCTTTTGCCTTGCTGCAGCCCACACGTTATGCAGGGCACCAAGTTCACTTGCGCTGGCTTCACCCTCACCCAGCCGTGATGTCAGCCTCCCAGCAGGCACTCTGGCGAATGTTTTTGGCAGGACAGTGCATAAATATATTTTTGTTCTGAATGCCGTAGTTACGTCGTCTGACTCTGAACCATTCTGATCTCTCGTATAAAAGGCAGCTCAACCCCCCCTCCAAACCACTTCCTCTGGAAGTGGGTGGGGAAATCACAGAACGGAGGGGGAATTGATACGATTTGAACACTGGATCTACAGTAGGAAGGTGACAGGTGGATATGGTGCATTCTGCACTGCCGGAACTTGTGGAGAAACGTGTGCCGTTCCAGGAAAACACTGTCATTGTCATGAGAAGTATGGCACATTCAGTAACATGGAAAGAATGGTTCAGATGATTCTATAGATGTTGTTGTTAGATTCCCATGCTTTCTAGCTAGGATGATGAATTCCATGATTTTAGAATTCCAAATCATTTTTAAAAATTTTGTTCTTGTGTCATCTGTTTTGTTTTTGTTTCTTTTACTGTGAATTTGTGCCTTTTTGTCATCTTATCTTCCAATAAAGTTATATTGGAGATGTGAAAAAATTAAGAAAATAAAAACAAGTAAAGTCTGATTTTCTGGGATTCTGTTTTGTTGGCTTACACTATATGACCAAAAGTATGTGGATACCCCTTGGTCTGGGGTTTTTTATGGTTTGGTCTCAGCCCATAATTCCCAGGAAAGGCAAATCCTAATGCTATAGCATACAATGACATTCGAGACGATTCGGTGCTTCCCCAATAGTTTGGGGAAGGCCCTTTCCTGTTTCAGCATGGCAGTGCCCCCGAGCACACAGTGAGGTCCATATAGAAATGGTTTTGTTGAGGTCGGTGTGGAAGAACTTTACTGGCCTGCACAGGACCCTGACCTCAACCCCATGCAACATTTTGGGATCAATTGGAAAGCCAACTGCAAGCCAGGCCTAATCGCCCAATCATTGCCCAACCTCACTAATGCTCTTCTGCATGAATGTAAGAAAATTCCTGCAGCAATGCTCCAACATCTAGTATAAAGCCTTCTCAGAAGAGTTGTGATAGGCACAAATGGTGGACCAGCTCCATATTAATGCCCATAATTTTGGATGAGATGTTGGATGTCAGGTGTCCACATACTTTCAGCCATGTCTTGTATGTCCATTTTATTCAATTGAACATATGTAATGTATTCTTGATGGAGTAGTGTTTACTTGCTTATAGTATTTATACATGTATTTACATTTTCTTGGCTTGAACATGTCCAACTCCCACCCTAATTTAGAATGTCCAGTTATCTACAACCGCAGCTGCATTCAAGAGTGAACCCCATTGCTGATTAGGGAGAGAGCAGAATCTGCAATTCTCCTCTGAAAAATGTTGCCAGATGCTTTTTTAACACCCCAGACTACAGCTAAGCTCGATTAGAGTGGAGGAAGACCTTTCAGTAGTCCAAGGACTCCTGATCGACCACAGGGGTCGCTGGAGAGTGATGAAATGTGGACCCCAAACTAACCCCCCATACCCTGGGCAATGCTATGGGCTAATACTGGTGTAGTCTGGACTTGATTCAAATCCATGGGTTTCATCCTTGCACCACAGCGTGTTGCATTAACTGAATAAGCCACCCAAAAGCCCTCCTTTTCCAGATGATATGAATTTTCAGTGCTGTTGGCTTGATTCATTGACTAGAAGAGTCAGCTTTCACTTTAAAAAAGATTTCTGAAAAATTATTTACTCCTCAAAGGTTATTATTTTCCAGTATATTGTGAAATAATTACATGTATTCATTATATGTATATGTGCCTTTTATACATTCTTCATACATTTACAGGGATAGTTCACTTTCTTTTTTATATTTCATTTTGAAAATGCAGTTTTCTAAAAGCGAGAACTTCTTGTCAGTTTGTTGCTTTCAGGTCTCTCATGCAGTAATCTTATTTTCATGTGTCATATTCTGATGTTTCAAAAGGAAGCTATGCCTTCTCAATTAATGTACAGCATAGGAAATCATGCCAAATGAAAGCAAGTTTAAACTCGTTATATACTCATGTGCCTCCTCTGGAAACATAATGCCTCTACAAGCTGCACAAGTGTATTTTCTTGCTCTACACCATATCCAAAGTGCCCCTATACCAGCCATTTTAAAGCCAGCAGGTTCTCAGGAACTTAAAATATTTAAAACATGGGTGTCCAATCTTAACCGAAAGGGCAATGTGGGTTCAGGTAATTTCTAGCCCAACATGAAGACATCACTGGTCTAAAATTTCCTTGATTGTAGGCCTATTAAAAAATGTCTGCGGCAATCAAAAACATTAAACATTATGCATTCAAATTTTAATAATATTTTTAAAAATAAAACTTCAGAAAGTGAACTTTTTCTTCAAGTTTTCCACTTTGTCATAATCCCATTTCTTGCCTCATCATTGTTCAGAATCTCCCAAAACAATATTTTCACAGTGTAATTTGACGTCATCAGGGTGCCTAACTGTCACATGCATGCTGAGGTCCAAACCGTTGATCCTTCATCTCCCCCTCCCCCTCAGCCTCCCCAGCCTTCAAGGACTGCGGCTTTGTTATCTAACCTGATCAACAAAGGAGCCAAAAGCCCTCATCCAATCAGATGGTCGAAGCAAAGTTGGCAATCAGAGAAGAGAAGAAGTGAGCCATTCTTGTTGTCGGATAACTGGATAACTGCGTATGCAGCAAGAACTCCTAAATCTAATCTGGATTTGCATAGCAGAAGGGAGATTGCAACATGAAATCCTATGTTTCTTTTTTAAAATAACAACCACAATTTTGCTTTCTGTAGCTAAACATCACATCACCATAGGCAGCTGCTTAGGGCCTGGTGACTATAGCCGCGTTTCCACCGCAGGAACTATACCCCGGAACTAGGAACCTTTTGAGGAACTCAGTGCGTTTCCACCGCAGGAACTAGGGTCTAAATTTAGTTCTGGGGGCTTTGTTTTACCCCCCAAAACGTTCCTGCTCGGGGGGTAGTACTTTCCGAAAGTACAGGAACCTTTTGGGTGGAGCTTGCAGCGCTGAACATTTCTGATTGGTCGAGTACTCGTAGCGTTTGTGTTGTATTTATTTTCCGCCATTACCCGCCATGTTTGAAAATATGCAGCGGCAAACCAATTTATTTTCATAATAACTTCAAATCAAACTTGTATGTTATGCGGCGCAGTAGCCAACGTTTGGTTATAGCCTATCAACGTCTTGGAATTATAACGTGTGCTCTTCTGTTCTTTTCTTGCTTTAGTATTCGTTTTATAAAATGCTAAGCATTCGTGCTGGGACAGCATATTACGTAGGCTACCAAAACATTCAAACGGATTAATTCGGTTGCTGAATATTTTCTTCCGGATTTTCTTTGTTAGCCCGTTGTAATTGACTCAAAACGTTTGATACAGTTATGTGAGGTATGCGGTAGTTCTGCATAATTAACATTGGTGATACAGTACAAGCAAACTGGAAATCACCTTCCGCACTTTTTATCCGGGTAAAATAACAGGTTAATTCTAGTAATCTTCCCTTTAGCTTTTTCAGACTGCCGTAATTTTACTCAATTTTACTGCCATTTTTCAATTCCACGAAAAGACCAGGAAGACTATGGACTCATTTATGGTGCATGGTTCGCATCTGGAGGGCACACTTCGCTGCTCGGCTAGCAGTAACTTCGAAGGAAATCAAACGGTGGCTGTACCACTACTAATTTACATTTTCACGCAAGTCCGAGTTTTCGTTCGTTTTTATTCTTGTCATTTTGCGATTAGCCTATATGGAATTGACGACGAGAAAGTAATAAAACAGCTAATTGTTTACAACGTGTGCATGTTTTCTGCTGTTAATGAATGTGTTTGAGAGGATATATGAAAATCAATAAATACAAAAGTAACCATATATAGTCATTGTTGGTAACCCGTTATATAAGTGGAATAAACCCCTCCGGGCTGTCCCGGTTATTAGAAAATAATGTAGGCTACTTCGGTGGTAGTATGGGGTTACAGAAGAACTCGTATGACAGATGGACCGACGACAACGTCAGTGGGCTAATTTGCCTAATCTTCGCGGTACTTTAGACCCCGGTGGAAACGCAGACAACCATTGGCTGAAGGAACCTTTTAGTTCCTGGTAAAGTAGTTCCTGGGACTGAAAGTTCCGGGTAATTTCGGTGGAAACGCGGCTTATGAGGAGATTCCCTAATTATGCTAATATAAAGATATATAGTATAACATTGATATTAGCATAATAATACATTATATAGGATCGGATCAGCACTGATAAGGGTTAAGGAGTCCAGGTAAAATAAGATTTATTCGTTTTAAAAATTGTAAGTGATATGACAAACCCAATCACAATAGTTTGGTCGTTTTTAAATAGTGCTTTAAAACTTGAATACTTTACAACACAGTGTGACTTCAGTAACAACATTGCCAAATAAGAAACTTATTACCGGTACATAAGGTCATCTGAAGGTTACCATAGGCCTTTTTAAAAGGATGAGCTGAGCAGTCTTCTGTGCCATTACATAGCCTATGTTATCTGCATCAACATGTTGAACTTTGGTTGCTTTGGAAATTAACTTGGGTGATGGTGATTCACTGCATGATTAAAGTACCTCAGCAATGAATGTTGGTAAGGAAATCAGTTGAAAACTTAAACATCCTAACTTGACAATCCTACAAAAGATTCATAAGAAATCATTAAATGTTATGGCCATATCTCCGATTGTCACATTCTGATCAATATCCAGGGATTTGTTTGTGACAATCACATCATTCATTACCCTCTTAAGACATATTGCCGTATTTTTTTTTTTGTAGGCCTATTGTACAACGTTATGCTTGTCGCTGATTCGTCGAATTGCCGCTGTAAACCGAGGTCGCTGCTGGGTTGGATAAGAGGAGGAAGTGGAAACAAGGAGCATTAAGGGGGAGTGAATGGGCAAAACAAGCCAGAGCGCGCTACTACAGTTTACACTTGCGTTCTCGCTCGATTGCCTGGAACACCGAACCTGCTTTTTGTGAGTACGGAATACGCGCTTACTGAATCAGATAAGCGGGAATGCACTGATAAGGAGAACTTTGCAAGGGTATGCGCGTGGTGCAAATATGACTAATTTAGCCGTGGGAAGAGGATGTAATCTATGACAGCTAGCATGCTAGCAGGATATTTTGCTTGTTAGTTAACTATCTTTTCATTTTTACCACTTTTAGCTAACTGTGACTAAATAGTTGCAGTCAAGCTATGAATACATTTACTTGGCTACTTAATCAGTTCAGTGACTGCAAGACTACAGTTAAGTTAGCTGGTCTAATGTAAGCTATAAGGTGTTTCTCTTCCCCAAAATATAATTGGCTAAATCAGCTAGCTAACTAATTTGTTCATGGTGTGGATGCCCTGATGATGGGTGGAGTATAGATTGACCGGTTTCATTGATGCGTGCTGTCATAGCGAAAACAAATATTTAATGACAGCAACCGGACTTCAGCACTTTGCGCTAGCTAACGCTAGCTAACACCATCTCTGCAATTTAAACTTCCTTGCTAGCTTGCTAGTATAGCAGCAGCTTAATTTAGCTCTCTGTTCATGCCTGATTTCGCTGCTTTGTAATTTGTCTTTATTTTTAGGCTACTATTTGTCGTCAACTAGCAGCTGACGTGGATCATAGTTTGCTTGCGAAATTGTTGGCACTTGAGAGCCGGTTATGCTATGTGGTAAACAGCAAAATATTATGTCATCGCTCGGTGACAGCTGGAAGTTGCAGTAGGTTACAGTACACAAGACTGATACTTTAGCTAGCTAGAAGTTAAATAGCTACTGACCAGTCAGGCTGTTGCACATTGTCTTTCACGGGCATTGTGTTATCGATACTTACTCACAAGTTTGTGTCACACTTATCACCGTTAGTGCGTAAAATAATAATGAAAATCTGATGATGTTTCCTCTATTACTAGTCTAATTGGCGATAACGAAGGAGCATTTTCATTGGTTTCTCCGTACAAATTTACATTAGCACATAAACAGCAGGCGGTAGCGAAATTAGTCCAATAAAAAAGAAACGCTTAATTTTGGTGTGCGTATATGTGGTTTATTCACGCTGATTCCGGTCTGGACTTACTGGAATCAGTCTTAAAGTAACCCATTGGAACCCAATAACGTAGACATGAAGACAATCTCGTTTTAGACCTAAATTTCAAGAATACTGTGCTGGTCTAATTATCAGCAACTGTAACTGGGTAATTAGCTCGCAAAAACTCGCTGCCTATCCTCATATAAAACCTGGACATAGCCTGATTGACTATACACTGTGAATACTGGTTACAGTCTGTAATTAAAGCCTTACATCTTTGAAATGATATGAAGCAAATCATTGACGTACTCAAAATGACTTGAAAATGCTAGCTGTGTGCGTTCAAGGATTCTCCAAAGATTAAATTCTCAAGGGTAAGTGAGCATCAGGGCAGTGTTCACAAGGGTGCATGGAACTCAGAATTATTGGTGCTTTCTGTTTCATCTATGCCGGGGGCCACCTATTGCAAGAAAATCGGTGCAAACGTAGAAGTGATCAATTTGACAGTTTCTACTGGATTAGCTCAAAGCCAGGAACTAACAACCCTAATTTCTGAAAGTATCCCGTGACCAAAAACACATTTTCGTTTTACCCCCAGCAATTGCAGGAGAGGGATAGGACCATGGCTCGTTCTGACTCCCTGGATGTGTGTTGTGGCCATGTAAACAACAAGCTCAGAAACCTCTTTAATTTAGATTGTTCACTTCAGGCCTGCCTGTGAGCATTCATAATGGATTATACTGTATTAAAGGGTATGAAAAAATAATGCTTGGTAAATAACTTTAATATATTGAGGGCCTGCATATTTAGTGGGTGTGAGTGCGAGAGAGAGAGAGTGTGTGTGTGTGTGTATGTGTGAGTGATTGAGAGAGTGAGAGAGTGTGTGTGTTTGTGTGTGGGAGAGAGAGACAGCATGTGTACGACACAGAGTGTGTTTCTGATGCTCTTTGTCTTTCTAGGTGTGAGCATGCAGGCAGGGAGGAGCAGCAGCCAGGGGGCTTCCAAGGAGAATTTCAGGTATCCACCTGCTCAGCCTTCTGAGGCCTGTCGCCTTTGTGCTGTTTCCCGCAGTTCTCCTCAATCTATGTTTACTATCCTCATCCCATCCCTTCCCCTCTTACTGTCCCTGCTGATGTGAATGACGTAGTATGAGCGTGTGCAGCTGCAACCTCGTCCAGGCTCACAGGGCTCAAACAAGGGAGTCTATTGAAGGGAGCCTTACACCATGCGAATGGTGTATTATGTTGCGATTGCTTACTCGCACCAGTATTATGCTTCTAGGTTGGTAGAAGTTAGCTTATGTTTAGTGTATTATTGATGATGCGCTCACATGCTGGTTTGGGAATGTTATTAGCCAGGTCTGGCACTGTTGTTCTCATGACTCTGGACATTATCTTCTTTTGTGAGCTGCTCTGGATAAGAGTGTATGCTAAATGATGGTTGTGTAATGCAGTGTTAGAAACTCACAAGCCGTGCAGTGATATAAGGACTCTTTGAGAAAGGCTTTAAGTTAGTCCTGCAGAGTGGGGTGGTTCCAGTAGGGGGCACCCTACAAAGAGAAGTTTAAAGAGCCTGCATGCGAATCATAATTTTTAAAATTGTTATTACCAAAGAAAACAAATACTGTGATAATGAAAGTGGTTTATTTGAGATTTAGATTTTTTTAAAACCCTGACAGTTCTAATGCTGCCTGCTACAGGAGGATTTGGCATTCATAATTATGAGAGCGTGTTTATTGAATTTTATTATCAGTGGTTAAATCGTTTCATGGGCTGCAGTCGCAAGTGAACTTAAAGTGAATATCTATACAGACCAGACATACCGTAGACCGGGAGCGCTTGGGCTAAAAATGACATGCATAACATTGAAAGGAAATGATATTGTTTTCCTGTTTATAAATTTGAGAAAAAGCAATTATACATGTTTTGTGGCTTAATGGTTAACACCCAAAAAGTGATTACACGGAGTCTTTAATCTCTCACAAGACCAGGACAACAACCTCCCCCTTCCCTTTCGCTCTCCTCCCCATTTGTCCTCGCTTTCAGAGGAATGACTCTTAAGAATCTGCGTGTGACCGTATTACCCAGCGGCATTTAGGGATTAGCTAGTTTTTTTTGAAAGGGTGCATTTTGTCTTTTTTGTTCTTTCTTCTTGTGTAACAGGCCTTTTCTTCTTTCTTTTTTTTCCAAAATAGCCGCTGTCTTAATTTGTTACCCCAGAGTCTGTTCTACTAAATTGGGCTCCGCGCAGTCACGACACAGTCATTCTCAGGAAGATTTATTAAAATGTTCTGTCAGGCACTTGTTTATCCTGGGTTTTCTCCCTACAACCTCTGTATTGACATTTTGGGAAGGGAGATAGGCCTGTTCTGCCCTGCTTGTGTTTGCTTGTCTGTGGCCAGTTTCATAGTTGTGTGGGTTTTTTCGCACTAGTGTTTGGGAGGCAGCGCTAATTGGAATGCATTGTTTTCCTGGGAGACTCCGGAGATGAAAATCAGCTTTTGGCAGTGCCTTGTTCTGTCTTATTTTGCTAATCTGAACTGAAGTATTTGTCTTCCTAATTGTTGCTCAGTGCCACCGTCGTTAAGGTCTCTGAGCTTGTAACTGTAGCAGAAAATGCCAGAAAAAAACAAAACAGAATAGGAAACACAGGAAGTGGAAGGAAAAGGAATCCTGTGCTCAAATCAATCACAGTAAAATGTTCTGACAGATTACATTTCATTCCAGCTGGACTCATATAAAGTCTTACAGTTAACAATGGTCAATTTGCTGTGATGTGAAAGAGCTAGTCAGTGTGAACTTTGGGTAATGACTGGTTATTCCCAGGGTCGTTAAATCGGCTCTGTTTGCTGTATGAATGTGTGGTACTACATGTGTTGTAACATTGCGTATATCTTTGATTATGACTGTGATTATTATAATCTGATTGACTTCAGTTCTGTTAACCAATCACAATAATGAGGGCACACAAGTTTGTGAGATGGGGTATGGGGTATCATAAAGTGTGCCATCTCAACCTTAGATGCTTGACCTTTGTTCCTGTAAGCTTGAAACATTTAAAAATGACTAATTCACTGTGAACTCCTGAGTTAACCACATGTCTTTCTCACACGTGCACATACACATGCACACACACACATGCTCACGCATGCGTCTCTCACCCATGTGTGTCAGAGGTCTCCTTGTAGTGAATGTGTATCGAGTAAATGCGTAAATTAACCCGATTATAAACTCAGGCCATTTTCGACGCATTTCCCAACGCTGGCAACAACACTGGCAGTGATTTGGGGATCAGCCGCTCCCCTGTCTGGGTGAATGTTCCCCAACTCACGTGGGCAGCCCCCTGCTCCAGATTACCCTGGAAATCCAGCACCTTCCGCTGCACGTTCTTAAAAAAAGACCTGCCCACATCTCAGTCTCGCTCACTCTCAGCCGAAGGAAAGGTGGTGGAGCAGAAAGCGCTGGCTAGGTGGGGGCAGAAGAAATGGACAGGAGCCAGATTTAAAAGGCTGCTGTATGCCGAGCATTTCATTATTTTTTATCCGTTTTAATTTCAGACAGTTCTTGGCGCGCATTGTTAAGCATTTGAGATTTTTTTTAGCCTGCAGAGTTCAGAGTGTCCCTTATGGGTTGTGAGAGGTTCCTGAGCTCTAGAGGTGCTGTGAAAGGGTTTTTGCAGCCGGCTCTTTGCATTTGCGAAGTGGGAGCAGTCATATCACAAGAAGAAGAGACCAGGAAAGTTGCGTGAATGCAGAAGAGGCTGTTGAAATAACAGACGTGTGATTTCGTATAAACGGGAAATTGAAGAAGAACCCTTTTGAAAAATCTGAAAAGACATAACTAAAGGAGATAAGTGGGTAAAGAAGTTGCTGGACACTTGTTGGATTCTGGCTTTAGTTGGATACAGTTTTTTTTAAATTTCAGAATCCAGAATTTGACTAATTGACATGATTTTATAGTTTCCTTAATTAAATTAAAAACCTGCCTTACATAAATCTGTTTACAGAAACAAAATTTTACAGCTAAAGCCATTTCCTCCAAAGCCCAAGAAAGTGGAGAAAGATCCCAGAACCAAATTTAGCTGCTGATCCTTCCTTCCTGATTCCTGGTTCGAACTCCTCCCCTCCCCCTCCTGCTGATTGGCTGAGAGACGATGGACGAGGAGACGGACAGCCCGCGGAGCCGCTCAGACAGCACGGCCAGCACGGCCTCCCTGCCGGGGGCCGGCCGCCTCCTGCTGCGGCAGCGGGTCTCCCAGCTGCTGGCCTGTGTGGAGGACCTGAGCGCGGAGGAGTCTGAGATCCACGCCCAGGTGTCCCGCACGCTGGACGAGGCCTTCCTCCTCTGCGGCCTCTGGAGTGGGACCGACCCCTTCAGGTGGCCCCTCAGAGACGGCCGGCGTCCTACTGGGGCCGCTCCAAAATCTGCTACTCTAACTGATCTGCTGTACAGTAGAATCGCACCCTACGTTAAGCTAGGGTCATCCCGATCCATAGATTACAACTAGTTTCTTAACGATATAGGAGGATTTTAAAATTAGAATTTAGTATTTGCCTTGGAATTGCTTGCTGTGTGTGTACATTTGTGTGAATATTGATTGTTGTGTCTTGGGAGGGGAATGCTTTTTGCCCTCGTGTTCAGGGCTCTATTGAGGGAGGTTCAATGTCAGATTTGCACGTTGTGCAGCCTTAGATAGTAAACCCTCCCATTGGTTGTTTGTTTTAGCTGTGATTAGATCTGGTCAGATGAACACTACTTTGCACTTAGGGAAATGAATGGAGAGAAAGGTCATTGGCGCCGCACGTACGTCTGTGTGCTTGCGCTCTGATGTGGATTAAATTTGACTCGGAGGCACGTGATCAGGGAACAGACAGACATCCATTTTATTTACGTCAACCTCTGGTTTAATCCTATTCACAAGGTTGTGTTTATGTGGAGTTTTTCATTCCCACTCTCGTTTTTGCAGATTATAATATTTTTAGCCAGTCCTTGTTTTTAGTGTGGTCTTATAGTGCACACTTTTGGGAATTGAATGTACAAAAAATATATTGAAATAAAATATATTATCAATATATGGACACATTTTTGCAGCTTTCATGCATATGCAGTATATTTTACAAATGTGACACTGTGAAATATTTCAAGAAGTCCACATGCAATATGTTACCGTATATTATTTTTCAGTAAGGACAGAAACAAAACTGAATAGTACCCAAGATGTAAGTTTGAATTTTAGACAATCAAAATGGCTGCATTAAAATGACAGTGAGTGAGGGCAGATAACGAGCAAGTTGGTGGAAGCGTGGTTGGTCTTCTTTGGAGGAAATTCTTGGAAGTACATGGGCAATGATTCATCTGATGTTCTTTTCTCTCATCTGTTGTTTCCCAGGCTGCACGTGGTCACATGGAACGTGGGCACTGCGGAACCCCCCAGTGATGTCACCTCCCTGCTGGAGCTGGACTCCCAGGATGCAGTCGACCTCTACGCGATTGGGTGAGAAGCAGGGGTACTCTACTCTGATTGGGCTTGCCGTGACCACATTGTTTATAGCTTAAGGGATCGAACGAGAGGCTGCTTTTGGTTGAATGGCACACAAAAGCATCTCTCCATGTTAGGAGGGCCTGAGGTTTGATTCCTTGACTGTTGAGTGGGCTTTTTTATGACTGTTTTTGTAAGGGGTACTCTGAATATTTGTATCAGTACAGTTTTGTATTGGCTGTAGAAATTCTAAACAGGCTAGTCCTATGAATATATACAGTACTGTGCAAACAGAAAATGCAGAAATTAAACTTGTCATGGTTTTGACAGACATCATTAACATTATAACAATAGTGTGTTACACTTTTGAAAAATGGTGTGTCTGTGTGTGTGTCTGTTTGTGTGTGTGTGTGTGTGTGTGTGCTGTCTCTTAGTCTGCAGGAGGTGAATGCGGCTCCTGTGAGATTCATTGTGGATCTGGTCTACGAGGACTCCTGGAGTCAAGCATTTATGACTAGTCTGGCACCAATGGGCTATGTAAAGGTAAAGTGGGTCTCTGTTGTGTGTCTGCTTGAATGTGTGTGTGTGTGTGTGTGTGTGTGTGTATGTGTGCGCTCACGTGCGTGTGTCTGTGTGTATGTGTGTGTGTGTGTGGATTCAATGTCTGGAACAATGAGACTTTATGCAGGGTCCTCATTAGGACTGGACAAGGCTGAATAGCAAACACTCCTTTCTTTGTCTTCTTTGACTACATTTACATAACAATCATTTTTTAAAATTATTTCTTTGCGCTACATCAGACCTTTACCTTCTGAGATTCCATTGGCTGAGTATTCTTCTCAAGTCTTTGTATTCTGATCTCCTTCTGGTTTGCGTATCAAACCTCACTGAATGCATTATCAGAAACCATAATGAGGAAGTGGCTAGAGAATGAGGGCAGTGGGGCAGTGGTGTCTTTCCCATAGATCTAAATGCAGATGTCACTTTGTTCCTATTGAAACACTGTCCAGTTGACCATTCTTTGTGGCTGAAGCTCCTGCCATCCGTGCCCCAATAATGAACCCTCTTTTAAAGGAAAAGAGCTTTTCCTCTTGCCATCTTGATCCAAAATGGAGGTCAACTGGGCCTGCTCAGCATTTTTGTACAAGCCACAGAGCATGATAGAATGTTAATGGTTTAATTGTATCATGCAGTACACCTGGATGGAAGCATCTGCATTCGTTATGTTTCTCCACTCATTTATTCAGGTTTTTCCTTTAATTTGTCACCCATATATGCTGGATTATAGCCCCCTTCTCTTTCTTTCTCTTTATTGTTTTTATATTCAGTATGTGTTATATTCGTTATGATGTGTATGTAAAAGGGGTGCAAACGTAAATCTCTCCCTCTGTGTCTCCCCTCCCGCTCTCTATCCTTCCATCCCACTCTCTTTCTCTTCCTCCCTCTCTCTCTCATTCATTCCTCCCCCCCACTTCTTAGGTCTCCTCCATTAGAATGCAGGGACTCCTCCTGTTGATCTTTTCCAGGCTGACCCATGTCCCCTTCATTCAGGACATTCAGACCACTTTCACACGCACCGGCATCTTTGGCTACTGGGTAAGACTGAGCCTGGAGGCTGTGCTTCAGTATGCTTCAGTTGTGCTGGGAAGGCTGTGCTTTGGTATGCTTCAGTTGTGCTGGGGAGGCTGTGCTTTGGTATGGCACAGTTGTGCTGGGGAGGCTGTATTTTTGTATGGCACAGTTATGCTGGAGACACTGCTTCAGTATGGCTCCGCTGTGCTGGGGAGACTGCGCTTCAGTATGGCACAGCTGTGCTGGAGACACTGCTTCAGTATGGCACAGCTGTGCTTCAGTATGGCTCAGCTGTGCTGGAGACACTGTGCTTCAGTATTGCTCAGCTGTGCTGGGGAGGCTGTGCTTTTATATGGCACAGTTGTGCTGGGGAGGCTGTGCTTCAGTATGGCACAGCTGTGCTGGGGAGGCTGTGCTTTGGTATGGCACAGTTGTGCTGGGGAGGCTGTGCTTCAGTATGGCACAGCTGTGCTGGGGAGGCTGTGCTTTGGTATGGCACAGTTGTGCTGGGGAGGCTGTGCTTCAGTATGGCACAGCTGTGCTGGGGAGGCTGTGCTTTGGTATGGCACAGCTGTGCTGGGGACACAGTGCTTCAGTATGGCTCAGCTGTGCTCGGGACACAGTGCTTCAGTATGCATGGCTCACGTGCTGTGAGCTGCGGGACACAGTGCTGACTAGTTTCAAGGGCGCTCAGCATCAGTGGGTGGCGGAGCTGTGCTCAGTATGCCTCAGCTGTGCTGGGGACACAGTGCTTCAGTATGCCTCAGCTGTGCTGGGAAGGCTGTGCTTCAGTATGCCTCAGCTGTGCTGTTCAAATAAAAATATTTTATGACCATAATGTAATATGTTGTACCTAAATTTTGCAAGGTTAGATTACTTTGTAGTCCCAACACAGATGGGATTACAAATGTTTTATTTAATGAAAAACCCGCACATAAAACAAGAGACTACAGCACAGTATCAGTACATTTTAGATAAAATGGTTTTCCTCCGCTCCCCCACTAAGGGCAACAAGGGCGGGGTGTCTGTGCGTCTGTCCTTCTACGGCCACATGCTCTGCTTCCTCAACTGCCACCTGGCGGCGCACATGCAGTACGCCACGCAGCGGGTCGACGAGTTTGAGTACATCCTGGACTCGCAGGACTTCGACATGCACAACACGCCGCATGTACTGGACCACAGGTAACTTCCACATGTAAAACTCTACACATACTGGACCACAGGTAACACGCCACACATCTGGCCTGACGCCTCCTGTGTTTTACATTACGCGCATTTAGCCAAAGCTTTTCGGGGTTATCCAGAGCTCATTGCAAATAACAGGGAAACACAAGAGTTAAGTGAGCAACAGTGCCAGGCCTAGCTATCAACATTCCTAGTATAGGCTGTGTATATTACACCATCACTTAAAGTGCTACTGCAAGTTAGCTATGCTAATCAAGAACAGAAATGCTCATTCTGAATACATACAGACGTCCAGGATGTTGCACGTCCTGAACCGAACACACGGTGTTCTGATTACTCACAATCAGATCCCGGCTGGACTCTCTGCCTGCCGCTTCAGAAAAGAATACTGCTGCATCCCTAACTGCTGCTGCTTAGGGAACTGGGTTTGTAATTTGGAGATTACCGGTTTGAAACTTTCTCCAGGGGGGCAAGGACCCACAAACAGATTGAGCCATTGGTGACACTGTACTATGGTTAGGGAACTGGGTTTGGAACAGCGGTTGCTGGTTTAAATCTCAGGTGGGGCAGTGCCATTTCACCTTTGAGCAAGGTGCTTAACCTGAATTGCGTTAGTAATTTAGGCAAAAAATAGTATTTGGCTGTACAAATGCCTAGTAAATCTGTGTAAATTGCGTGGGTCCCTCTGGATAAGAGGAGCATCTACTAAATTTCCATATTTATATGTAATTGAATTGGACATGAAGCATAAGGCCTTAAACTTAAATTAAAGGCTTTAACGTGGTATGATTGAATCTCAAGCTGAGAGGGATGCACACACTGGCTGGTTGCAGAGGTAATATATGGATATCCGGAACACTCCGTTCCGCTGAACACTTTGTCTGGCTCTCAGGCTGGTCTTCTGGTTCGGGGATCTGAACTTCCGGATTGCAGATCACGGCATGCATTTCCTGCGGTCCGCCATCAACAGCAACCGCTTGAATCTACTGTGGGACAGAGACCAGGTCAGGCCCGTGGGAGCACACGCGCGCACACAAACACATGCGTGTGCACAAACACACACACACACACACACACACACACACACACACACACTCATGCACATGCACACAAACACATGCGTGTGCTCAGACACACACACACGCACACACACATACACACGCACGCACACACACACACTCATGCACACAAATACATGCGTGTGCTCAGACACACACACACGCATACACATGTACGCAGGCACGCACACACACACGCACGCACACACACATACACATACACACAGACACACACACACATGCACATGTATGTACGCATGCGCACACACGCACGCACACAAACATACACGCACAAAGAAATACATTCATGCATTTTTGACATTTTAATTATGTTCAAATTGTGAAATTTGTTCTTACAGCCCTAATATATACAACTTAGATTTGTGTACAGTGTACACACACACATAAATCATGTGCTCTGTTGTGGTTTATTTGCTTTTCCTTGTAGGCATCTATACAGAGACCCTTTTGTAAAAGATTTACATCCCTTGAAGTTGAAAGTCATTTGCATATTTATCATTGGGTACACAGCTAGGCTCTGTCATTGTTTGCTCTTGCACTCCGATGTATGCTGTAGCCTAACCACTGTGCAGAGCAGAGCGTCTCTCCGCTCAGATCATCTCACCCAGGTCTGTTTCTCTGTCTCGCTCAGCTGACGATGATGAAGAAGAAGGAGGCCTTCCTGCAGGAGTTTGAGGAGGGACCTCTCACTTTCAGGCCCACGTACAAATTTGATCGGTTTTCCGAGAACTACGACACAAGGTATTACATACAAACGCGCACAGACACACACACACACACGCCTGACACGCTCATATCTGCTTCTTATGTTCAGAGAGCCGTACTTCCTGCGCACGGCTGTCGAGTTTCTGCTCGTGCGATGTTCACTCTTGTCCTCTTTCCTTTTCCACTTCGCAGGCCACAGAAGACTTGGTTGGGGTTTAAGTAAGACTTTAAAAACGTGCCCCCCTCCCCCCTTGCTTAACATCACCCCCTTGTCTTTCCTGCGCACAAACCCGCTAATGATAATGTCCCCCTCTGTCGGAATGCTGCCCTCAGAACAGCAGGCTTCGCGCTTTGGCCTCACCTCGCTGTAGCGGCGTTCGCACACGAAAAACGGAATATTGCCTTATTAACTTCTCCGGTAGTGATGATGGCACGTAGCGAGTTGGCACATGACGGTCCCGGTGACTATTCTGTACTACTTGAAAAGAGCTAACGAAGTGATGGAGGTAGGTCAATAGCACAACCAAGGTGTATAGAGTCGCAGAGGGTATGATGCTGTTCACTTTGGCTTACTAGCCGGAGAAGCTAGCTAATATTAAGAACCTTGCTAATGAAGAAAAACTGAACCACATCAGCAAAGTATCTGCCACAGTGTGCATGTACACCTATGGGAACGTTATAACTATATGGCTGTGTTTGTTGCTGTAGTAAGAAACTACGTAGCTGGATAGATGCTTTCGCTAAACAAGTTTTGCGCGTTTGATCCAGCAATATAATGGCTACAGTATGTTCACACTAACGTAAAAAAAACCCCGAACATTTCTATAAATGTTACTTGGCCTTGAGTCAGCCAGTTACTGGAGCAACCTCACACCTTGCCCCTAAATGGTGAAGTTCTGTAATATTTCGGCATGAAAAGAGAGAAAGTTTGTGATTCTTCAGTACTGACTTGAGTTCAGTTCTACAGATTACAGTCATTGTACCTGCAGATAGTTCTCTCTCTGTCTCTATTTATTTGCAGTGGGTTTGGGAAGTTTAGGAATTGTGTTGTGAATCTGGGGAAATGTTCTCAGATTTCTTTTTTATTTCTCACATTGTCGACCTGTCTCTTATCACCAGGCTGTGCTCACTGTGTCAGTTCTTCATCAGTGTTTTCCTAAGCTTGTGGTTTTTCACTGTGTTCCAATAGTCTGCCACGGTGTATTCTCCGTTTTTGGCCAAATAGCATGCCAATTTGCTTTGATGTTTTTTTGTTTGAGGTTCCCAATCCCGATAAGTCATGTAACTTTGTTTTTGTGGTGTGATGGTTTGGTTGATTCTAATTGATTTAATTGGAAGGGGGCTGTCCTGAGTCTGGGTGGTGTTAGCAGGGGTTACTCAACTGAGCCTCATGGCTGAGGGGGCTCTTCTCTGGGCTCAGAGATGTTGGCATTTGAGAGCGTTCTAATAATATGAGGAGGGGGGGGGGAGGTCACTGTTTTTAGGTGCTTCCAAAATTCCATGGCTCTTTTGTTTCTGTTAATGAGTTACGGGTTTTGGCATTGTTTGGTGTTTTTCTCTGCACATGGAGGGTGCTTTTACAGAACTTTGCATGTAGGGTTTCAGTTTCTGTCTCACAAATCTTTCTTAGTAAGCAGACCCTAAACTTTGCTGCCTTATAGTGCAATTGGTTCAATTGTGGATTGAAATATTTATTTTGGTCTGTCTGTTTGGGTGTGTAGGGTGTAAATACGATCAGTTGTGCTGTGTCCAGTCTGACTTTTACTCAAGACATTGTGCTTGTTAAGGAAGTATAGAAGTCTTCTATTTATGATTCCACGTAGACTCTTCCCCAGATTGCTACGAACAAATGATTCGGTAGTTGTTAGGGTGAAATTTCTCAACTTTTAAAAATAGGGGAAAATAGCTCCTCTCTCTCTCTCTCTCTCTCTCTCTCTCTCTCTCCATGTCAATCTCTCCCTCGCACACACATTTCAGATTTCAGTACTATTCAATAACGTTTTAGCATTTAACAATGAAATAAGATGTAAAACCAACAGGTGCTGTTGTAATGAGCCGAGGTGGGCAACGAGGGCCGTATCTGTTTTTGGTTTTCGGGCCTAACTTCTGGCCTTAATCACTTAATGAGCCCCAACATTTATGCCATCTGACATTTTAGCTACAGTTATTGATATGCGCATGGCAGCTGAAGACTGTTCTTGTGTACCTATATGAAATGTTCTCCTGTGATTTACTCTACGAGTGGGCAGTGTTGATGTATACAGCCTGTTAGTTCACTGGGAAATTGTTGGAAAGAAAAACCTGCACACACACCAGCCCTTCAGGACCGGAATTGACGGGCCTTTGTTAGTTAGCCTGCAGTTCTCTGGGAGGTTGTGTACTCTCTGTGTGTCTGTTCACATGCATGCCTGCATACACACACTCTCTCCCTTAACTTGCACATTCCCTCACATGCTCTCTAACATGCACATTGACACACACACGCACATGCATACACACACACACCTCTTTACACGCACAATTGCATAAACATAAACACGCACTCACAGTCATTCAGTTACTTTGCACGCACACTCGTTTACATGCACACTTGCACACATAACAGCCTGTTTTTCATTCCAAACCGCACCATCCGTGTGTATGTGGTAGTTTAGACCTGAGTTTGTGTGTGTTTCCTGGAGTGTGTTCACCTGATTGAGTGAGCATGTCCGTTACAGCTCCCGCTGTGATGCATGAGCCGCTAGAGATGACTGATGAGGTCTGCATGCATAGAGAGAGAGGCTCTCTGCTGCTCCAGCTGCTGCTGTGTTTCTATGGCAGGCGAGAGGGCGAGCTGGCCAATCAGCTGCAGACCTGAACACCACGATGGAGAAACGAAGAGATACACAAGAAAGAGCTCCGCTTGCACAGATCAGGTGTCCCGCCTAAGGGCTTTTCAAACTCAGTCATGGGGCCTCCTGAGTACATTCATTTTCTTCCAGCCCATTGCTGCTAGCTCTCAGTCCTAACGAGCTGTCAGTTGGTCTTAATTAGCCTAATCGAATGGCTGCGCTCGCCACAAAGAATGGACGTCCCATGTTTACGTCCCAGATCTTTCTTAAGTGAGTCACAGACTTCTAATGATTTTGTTTTCTGTGATGTGATATATGGCAAATGTCTCATTTAGAAAGACATTAACCTTTGTTACTAATTAAATTATAGACTGACAGGTGAAATTATTGGTGATTAATTTCTGAAGGTTTTTACATTTGGTCACTGAGTTCAAAGGCAAAGCAAATGGTAGTGAGCCTAGTGAGTGTCAAAATAGGTGTGAGGAAACAATTGTGGAAGAATGTAAACACATTTTTGACAACCTGAAATGATCAAAAGATTGGCTGTAAGAAAAACCAGCATACATAGTCAGTGCCCCTGGACTGAGTTTAAAAACCCCTGTCCTCTGTCACGAGACTGCCGCTGACATCATTGCTCTCTCCACCTCTGATTGGGCAGTAGTAAGAAGAGGAAGCCGGCTTGGACTGACAGGATCTTGTGGAGAGTAAAGCCCAAAGAGAACGGGGAGGAGCGGACCAATTTGGAGGACGAAGACGATGAACTTTCCCTTAAAGTGTCACAGGACACTTACACCTGTAACATGGACTACGGTGTGAGCGACCACAAGCCCGTTATCAGCACTTTCAGGCTGGAGGTAAGGGCTGTCTGGCTCATGGATGATAAAACGGGGTGAAGAAGGTCAGTGAGCCTCTGTCATAAAAATGGGGGCCTGTATTCAATCAGCATTGGAGTCTGTCAGACTACGGACTTGCACGGTCTCCCCGCCAAAATATTTTTATCTTAGGAGTTTATTGTATGCTTCAGATTATCTCTGTTGTTCAAATCTTGTGCTGGAAAACTTAAGAACCCACATTGTAAATATATATATATATATAAATATATTTAGTGTATATATATACACTACATAACCAAAAGTATGTGGACACCTGACATATCATCCAACATTTTGAGCATTAATATGGAGTTGGTCCACCCTTTGCTGCTATAATAACCTCCACTCTTCTGGGAAGGCTTTATGCTAAACGTTGGAGCATTGCTGCAGGGATTTGCTTCCATTCAGCCAGAAGAGCATTAGTGAGGTCAGGCACTGATTGGGCGGTTAGGCCTGGCTTGCAGTTGAATGAATGAATGAATCATTGCATTTATATAGCACTTTTCCGAAAGCTCAAAGTGCTTCACAGTGAGGAGTGGGTTCTCACCTGACCCACCACCAATGTGTAGCGCCCACTTGGGTGATGCACAGCAGCCATTTTGCACCAGTACGCTCACCACACATTAGCTGAGGTGGAGAGGGAGAGAACATTTTTTTAGCCAATTGAATCAGGGGATTAGGTGGCAAGTTTAAGAGAGCCAGGTTGGAAATTTAGCCAGGACACCAGGGAGCCCCCTATTTTTTGCGACAAGTGTCATGGGGTCTTTAATGAACACAGTTTAACATCACATCCAAATGACGGCATCTCCTACAGCACAGTGTCCCTGCCATTGCATTGGGGCATTGGGGTTTATTCGACCAGTGGGAAGATCACCCCCTGCTGGCCCACCAACACTGCTTCCAGCAGCTATTTAATTTTTCCCAGGTGGTCTCCCATCCAAGTACTAACCAAGCCCACACTTGCTTAGCTTCAGCCGTTCGGCAGAAGTAGGGTGCATGGTGGTATTGCACCCTGCTTCTGCCGTGTGGCTCAGTTGGCTTTCCAATTGATCCTGAAGGTGCTGGATGGGGTTGAGGTCAGGACTCTGTGCAGGCCAGTCAAGTTCTTCCACACCAAACTCATCAAAACCATTTCTATATGGACCTCGCTGTGTGCTCGAGGGCATTATCATGCTGACACAGGAAAGGGCCTTCCCCAACTTGGAAGCACAGAATCATCTAGAATGTCATTGCATTAGGATTTGCCTTTACTGGAACTAAGGGAACTAGCCCAAACCGTGAAAAACATCCCCAGACCAAGGGGGCGCCCACATACCTTTGGTCATATGGTGCATATTGTTTCCATATTGTGTCACAGTTTCAGTTCTGTCTTCTCCAGGACACAAATGGAACAGAACAAATCTCAAAACATCAGGTGTCCTATTTTTTTCTTATTGAAACCAGTTTCTTCATTAATATATATTTTAAGGGTCAATTAAAATGAGGGTTATTGGGTTTTTGAAGATAATGTGGGTTGTGGAGTTTTTGCAGAAAATGTGGGTTATGGGGGTTTTGCAGAAGATGTGGGTGATGGGGTTTTCACTGCTAAATGAGGGCCTCTCTGCAGCTGAAGAAGAAGTTTGGGACCCCGCTGGTCCGGGTGAGTGCAGAGGGCGAGTGGAGCGCGGACCACGACGCCATAGCAACCTACAGCATTCTGGAACCCTTTCCCTCCAGCACCTGGGACTGGATCGGCCTCTATAAGGTGAGAGAGAGAGAGAAAGATGAGGGGAGTGGAGGGGGAGGGAGAGGGAGAGGGAAGAGGAAAGAGGAAAGAGGAGGAAGCAGGGCGGAAAGAAGGAGAGTGGTTGGTGAGGGAGAAGGAGAAAGAGATTAAGGAGGAGTAGAGAAGCTGGAGGAGGGAGAGGGAGAAGGAGAGATGCAGAGTGGGAGGGAGAAGCTGGGAGGGGAGGATAGTGGTAGAGTAATAGGAAAGAGGGGTGGAGGCAAAGGGAGTGAGAGAGAGAGCGAGGTATCAATTAAGGAGGAATGGGGAGAGTAGGGGGGGTAGAGGGAGAGAGAGACAGAAGGGAAAGGGAGCCCCCTATTTTTTGCGACAAGTGTCATAGGGTCTTTAATGAACACAGTGAGTCAGGACCTTAGTTTAACATCACATCCAAATAACGGCATCTCCTACAGCACAGTGTCCCTGTCATTGCATTGGGGCATTGGGGTTTATTCGACCAGTGGGAAGATCACCCCCTGCTGGCCCACCAACACTGCTTCCAGCAGCTATTTAGCTTTTCCCAGGTGATCTCCCATCCAAGTACTAAGAGAGTGATGTGGAGGTAGAATGAGAGTGAGGATTCAGATAAAGCTGAAGGGTTTCACCCCAGATGCTCGCTTTCTGTGGTTGATTTCTTTCTGTTCCTCTCTCACTTCCTGCCCCCTTACATCCTCAAACCAGTAACTACTTCTCTCAACAAAACCATCTCCAGGGAACAAGACGGTGAACTCCATTTTACCGCCACTGCAAGGCTATTTGAATAATCTTCCATTTGCTCTTCCTGAGTGTAGGCATGAAATTAGGTTGAGTTTGTGTTTACGTGAAAAGAAAGTGCAGGTGTCTGAAAGGCGGCTCACTTGGTCAGGACACTTCTCCACTCCGCCCCCCAGTGGTGGAATGAGCTGTTCAGCGGTCAGGAGACCCCTGTCTGTCTTCCACCATACTCTGAAAACTGTGTGTGGTGAAGCAAACCCTAAACTCTGAGGACCTAGTCTGGGATGAATACTCCTAATTATGCTACTGTTATCACTATGCCCTCATACTGATTTTCTGCTTAAAGCACGACATTCCCAAACTCTCTCCTGCTGTCATGCCTAATGTTATGTTTCAGGCCTATATAAGGTTGATGACTTGCCATGATCTCTACCCTTTGCCTCACCGCTTTTGCAAGTCGTTCTGTATGAGTCTGGTAAATAACTAAACGGAAAACGTAAGTGTAATAAGGTGTAGAAACCGTGACGTGAGTACCGTAACACGTGTTCATGTTTTATATTTCTTGCATGATGCCCCTATAGAATTGAGTGACGTCTCATTTACATTTCTCACTGCAGACTGGGTTCAAGAGTCCCAGAGACTACGTCACCTACACCTGGGTGAAGGACGATGAGGTGTCTAGCAGCGATGAGATTGTAAAGGTATGGCCCACGGCAGTGTGTGTGTGTGTGTGTGTGTGTGTGTGCGTGCATGCACGTGTGTGGGTGTGTCCGGGTGTGTGCGTGTGTTTGGATGGGGTGAAATGAATGTATTGGTTTAACATTGCCTGTCTCTGTGCCCCCAGGTTTACATGAGTAAGGAGGAGATCCCGTTGCTCGGAGGCGAATACATGCTTTGTTACTATAGCAGCAATATGCAGAGCATTGTGGGTATCAGCCCCCCTTTCCAGGTGAGTGCATGTACAAGCTGGAGCACACTGGCATGTTTTACACTGTTTTATTGTATGATACCTGAATTGTCATTTTTATGCTTGGTCATGAATCCTGAAATATCTAAAATATCCTTCATTGTGCACAAGGACTGTCTGAGCAAATCAAAAAACATCCATTTTAACTGAAATGACATTGGAAAAAACCCCATAAATTGAACTATCCCTTTAAGAGCTGAGGTTTGTGTAAAATCCCAAAGCTGCCCCGCCTTCTTTCTGCGCGGACGTGATACAGAGTTGTTGGATAGGCAGCTCACAGCGCAGCACAAGGCTTCTGAATGAAACCTGCGTGAAATTATGTGTTTCAGGTGCAGGAGTCCAAGGCGGCCATCGAACAGGGGTTGGTGCCTGAGAACATCAATGGATTGGACAAGCTTACTGCAAAGTAATGCAGGCGGACCCCTGTGCGGGCACGCCCCGCCCCCTTCCTTGGAACAATCTGATAGGCCACACCTCTCTGGAACCACGCCCACTCGTTTCCCAGAAGCTGGGAGATCTGTTTGCGCAGCTGTGCTTCTGCCGTTTCTCCTGAAGATCCTCTCTATGAATAATACTGATATCAGTGGTTCTCTCTTGCTCTTAAAGATCGTCCTCTTGTATGGTAAAGCATGTGGTATCTGAAGCAGGTGTTTACAGACATGGTCCTGGGACCACCCTGTGTCTGCTGGTTTTTGTTCTAACCACAATTGCAATCCCAGAATTTTAACAAGCTGTTCATTTTTCTTAATTAGCAAAAACCGGCATAAACAGGGGGGCCCCTAGGAATGAGTCTGGGAAACCCTGATCTAAAGGACTGAAGGTGATTATAAAGTGAGGTTTTGTGCAATGTCATTGGAAATGGTTGTGTAGAGAAGCACAGAGAGGCTTGGGTGCGTGCGTGCAGACGTGTGTGGGCATGTGTGTGTGCGTATGTGTGTGTGCGTGCATGTGTATGTATGTATGTATATGTATGTATGTATGTATGTGTATGTGTGCGTGCATATGTATGTATGTGTGTGTGTTTGAGAGAGGGTGTGTGTGCACGTGCATGTGTGTGTGTGTGAGAGAGAGAGAGTGTGTGTGTGTGTGTGTGTATGCACACACATGCGTGCATGCATTTTCTGTGCATGACTGGAGTCTTGTATATCTGAGTCCAAGGTCGGGGGGTGGTGGTGAACTGGTGTCCCTCTGGAAGGAAATCTTTTTTCTTTTAATCAATATTTTAATCAGTATTTCATTAATAGTCAATATCATTGTATAAAACAGAGTAGAAAGTCAAAATGAATGAGAGATACCAAATAGAGTAATATTATGACAAAACATAAGTATAAATATATTTTCTTAGTTGTAATTTTTATATATTGTTATCATTAACTGCCTGTGTCTTGAGATGTGCTGTAATTTTAATATATGTGTTGATCACATTCTGAATTATTTTAGATATCTGTCTGTTACAATATTTGAAGTTGGTCACAAATTTGCACAATTTTATTTTCTGTTAATGGATTTTTGAAGATGTATGTTCTGAGACACAGTTGTTAGACTGTTCATGTTACTAATGACATTTAGTTGCGTATGTGTGTCTTGTCACCGGCAGAATTTTTTGTTTTTTGATCTGGAATTGTAAAACTAGGAGATAAATGAACATTAAACAATGGGCCTAATGTGAAAAAAAAGGAAAAGAATAAATGCACCTGCAATTGAACACACAAACAAGCTCAGGACTGCAGAGATGAAACAGTCCCCAACCACTCATCTGAGCCTGTGTGCCTATGTGTGAATATGTGACTGTATGTTGCAGTACTCATGTGCATTAAAACTATATGACGTGACATGTACTGTAGATAATTTTGTAGCCTATTTTTGCAGGATAATTCTTATTTAAATTTTCTTGTCCTGCATCTGGCGAACTGATTTATTGATGTAAATTTAAAAACTTTGATTTTTGATACTCTTGAAGTATTGGATCTTGCATCAGAATGATCTGTGCACAAACTCACAATTGTATTTTATGTACGGAAAATACTGTACTCATTGTAATCTCTAACTAAAACTCTGCCATCAGTCTTACATTCAATTATCTTTTTCTTTAAAGTCCCAAGAATAAAATCTTTTGAATATTATATGATTAGCATATATGGTGTGCAGCAAGTGCTGTCACTCTATCTTTTTCCCCCCTCCCTCCCTCCCTCCCTCTCTCCCTCCATGGAAGGCCTGAAGTGCTCTTTACTTGGTGTAAAAATAGAGAACATTTGGCAAACACAATTGTTTTATGAAAAATCTTATTAAACACAGAAATAAATTTGATGTTCTGGTGTGCTTCGGTTGTTACACTGTTACCTGCTTCCTTTATTACGGCTATTATTTATGGTAGTAGTAGTAATAGTTGTCATGGTAATAACCTTTTGGTTGAAAACCACATTTGAAAGGAAGGATGATTTCTGTTAAATTAAAACAATGCATGTACACCCATGTGCATGACTGCCTTGCCGCATGCTTTATTTATATATTTAAGGCCAGCGCTCAACAGTGAATATTCAACTTTATGTCTGAATTCAACTCTTAAATGCCTATTGGGAATGGGAGTCTCATCCACTTGATCTGGGATTTTTTTAACCGACTGTCCTTACTACCATATTCCTGGGTGTACTAATTTTCCACATTTGTGTTCTTCAGCAACCAAGGTTCACACAGAACAGACCAAAAAGCGGATAAGCCTGTATTCATCCAGCTGAAGGGGTTTCGAGTTAACCCTGATTTTTTGTGTCCAACATTAAGTTGGCAACCAACCCAAGCACCAACAGCAAAGTGTTTGGGATTGTAAACACAGCGGGTGAAAACATTGAACATCCCAGTGAACTATTGCTATTGTTAAGTTGACAGGTTAAGTCTTTGTTGGTGATCTATCACCTGCTACATTCTAAATTAGAAATGCATCAAGCTGATACATTAGGAAGCCCAAGGCCAAGAAATATATACAACTGTAAATACATAAATGTAAAAATAAAAATGTCCTGTATTCCAAGTACCAAAACTGATTAATAAAGTAATGTAATGTGTCTGATGTTGACATTCATTTACATTTACACAACAGGGTTCACCTTTGTTTTTCACTGACCAAATCTACAGGTGCAAAATGCAATACGAACAAAGGGGAAATATGTATGAATGTACAGATGGACGGATGCATGAATTGTTGTCTTTTGAAATCAATGTATGATGAGAGTTGAACCTAATGACAAGTTTGCTGTTCTGGCTGGACCATAAAGGCATATCTAATTACTTAAGAATAGTTCGCTTTAATTTACTGTCAAAAAATTCTACACTTCCCAATGATTCAATCAAAACTCCTATTTCCACTAGAGGGCAATCTCGTCTTTGTTGCTTCGGTTGCTTCCGTCTGTCGCTCTACTTTGTCGTCACTGCTATGTAATCATAATGCGCTCTCCTGAAATAAAAAAGAAAACACGTGTGATACTTGTCAACTCAAGACAACTCTAAGGCAAGTTAATCATCCAATTTACAGAATGTTTCCTTTATAATACTTGATATTGTTGATATATCCATCCGTGTCAGATGTTGCTTATGCTCTCGATTTAAGAATCCTCCTGTAGACGTTTTGTAGTAAATAGTGTACTTAGCTAAATTTAAGGTTCGCTCTAGCCACCTAAGCGAATCTGTATAGTTCATTAACTTCTGCTTATGTGGCCGTCAAACTTCGTGCTATTTTATTTTAGCGATGTTATTCCAGATTCAGCTAACATAGCTTGTCAGATGATTCCCGTTAACCTAGGTGGCTCCTTTGACGCGTTGATCGGTTAAAAGTCTTCAGCTAAAAAATGCTACCTGGGAAGCCCAAACAGTGCATTTTCAGTTTGTGGTTCTGCTGACTAGCCACATTCATGGTAAAAAAAAAAAAAACAGTGCTAGACTTAGAGAGAAATTGTTTTTAAACAAATGTATGTTTATGAATCTTTATATAATCTTTTAATATGCTGTCGTTTTTGTATGAACATATGTTCACTGTAATGTAATGAGTAGAAAAGGTTCCACACAGAAGTCAATCTTGCTGTTACAACTCATACTACATTTTTATTTAGGTGACATTATTTTAGAGAGAGCAGGGACCCTAATGACAGTGGTTTGATTTATTGAACAGATATCATTGAGTATGCCTTCTTCACTTTCAGAGGTTGTGTTTAAATCTGACCCAACCCCTCAGGAACCTTTTTCGCTTGTTGGTTGTGTTCCAGGTCAGGATGAGTGAGGAGGCAGAGCGTTTGTTGATCCAGTTTCAGGATGAGGGTGGCGAGGCCTTGGGGTCCCCCTTTGATGTCCCGCTGGACATCACCCCAGACAAACTGCAGCTGGTCTGTAATGCACTCTTGCAGAAGGTACGTGGCCACCGTTACAAGGCACTGGGCCTGTTACCAGAGCCATTCCATTCAGAATGTTTGAACTTTTAAAAATCCAAAATGGGAGGAGCTACCATTTACTCACCAAAGTGTAATCATTGTTTTTCTGTGGAAAAGGTTTTATTTTGATTGGTTCAAACAGGCCAGATTACCTGGAATCACAGTTATCCGTCGCTGGCCCTCATGTTTTGCGTCCCCCCCCCCTCCCCCCTTTCCCGCCAGGAGGAGCCGGTGCCCTTGGCCTTCTTCGTGAACGAGGCGGAGATCGTGTCGTCACTCCGTGTGTGCGTGCAGGCGCTGGACCTGGAGACGGAGCGGGTGCTCCCGGTGGTGTACCAGCCGCAGGCGGTGTTTCGCGTGCGTGCCGTCGCCCGCTGCACCAGCTCTCTGCAGGGGCACACGGAGGCCGTCATCTCTGTCGCCTTCAGCCCCACGGGGAAGTAAGTGTCGGGACTGGGGCTGAGGCTGTGGCTAGAGGGCTTATGGCTATTTATGGGCTAGTGCTGAGGTTTCTGTGCTGTTCACTCTCAAGGGGGTTAAATGAGAAGCCTCTTTGCCTCATAACCCCCCTCCCTAACCTCAATTGACATCTTCATCCAACAGCCATTACAGACTGCAGTACAATGTCTATTTAACTGTGGTGCATATTGAAGTATATGTAAATGAGGTTGTGATATACAAGACTTTTAGCCTTTGGCTACACTTTGTAATTTCATAATTACTGTGTGTGAAGTCAACAGTGGAAAATGTTGCAAAACATATTAACATGGAATTGGGGTGTAGTGCCATTTAAGGTGGAAAGTAAGGCGCGTGAATGTACGTGCATGTACCTGGTGTGCCGCGATGGTTTTAGCTGCAGCGTTTGATCTACAGCTGCTTGCGCTGCGTTGTCTGCAGGTACCTGGCCAGTGGTTCGGGGGACACGACGGTAAGGTTCTGGGACCTGACGACGGAGACGCCGCACCACACTGCCAGAGGTCAGTGCGTAGTTCACCGGCGCTAAACGCCGTCGCTTTCAACGCCGCGTGTGGACGCCTGTTGCATTTCTGTTCCTGGAGAGGCGGTGACATGGGAGTCTCTCTTTCAGGACACACTCACTGGGTTCTCTCAATCGCCTGGTCACCTGACGGCAAGAAGCTAGCCTCTGGGTGCAAGAACAGCCAGGTGTGTGTGTGGCCGTCTCGCCCCCTTCTCAGAACAACTGGAAACTGCACTAATTAACAGTAGAATATCAGAATGTGCAGTATAGGCCAAAACTATTGGGCCACCTGTGGTTTTTAGAAGAAGAATTCAGTTACTATATATAGATTAATTGAATAACAAACCAAATTATAAACTTTTATTTTCAATGTCTACCTACAATAACACAAAAAGAGGAGTTTTACTTAAAAATATTATTCCACTTTATATGGATATTAAAGCTGTAAACTCATTTACTGATTTCACTATTTGATTTAATATGGAGTGAAAGAACAGAAGGTAGCCAGCACTGCAGCAAACCTGCACTTGAAAAACATAGCGGTCTCTGACTACTACATGTTCAGGTTTATGAGGATGTCTGTAGCTGTATGTACAGAAAGGTGTATGAAGACGTCTGTAGTTGTATGTACAGAGGTTTATGAGGATGTCTGTAGCTGTATGTACAGAGGTTTATGAGGACGTCTGTAGCTGTATGTACAGAGGGTTATGAGGACGTCTGTAGCTGTATGTACAGAGGTTTATGAGGACGTCTGCCCGTGTATCCACGGGGGTGGGAGGGCGTGGCCTGAGTAACCGGGTTATGGTGCTGTCCCCCCCCCCCCCCCCCCAGATATTCCTGTGGGACCCCAGCACGGGCCAGCAGGTTGGGAAGACCCTGACGGGACACACCAAGTGGATCACATGGCTGTGCTGGGAACCCCTGCATCTGTGAGTGTTTTGAGCATGTTCAGTTCTTTGTTTCCTTTCACTGGGGTATAGGAGAGCAAGAAAAGGTTAGTAAGAAAACCTGAATATAGAATTAAAATCATGGGGTTTGTGCTTTATTTATAAACTTACTGATTGAAATATTTTGTTTATTTATACATATATACTCTCAGTGCCTACTTTTATTAGGTGCAACTGCTTGTTAACGCAAATAGCCTGCTCTTCCAAACAACGAATCATGTGGCGGCAATTCAGTATGTAAAGCATGCAGATGTGGTGAAGAGGTTTAGCTGTTGTTAGAATGGGTGAGACATGTGATCTAAGATCACATTCTGATTAAGAATGTTGCCTCATTCTTAGATTTGATGCTATGATTAATTTACATTTGATCATATGGTGTCCATACTGTGGTTGGTCTTTCTGTCTTTCTCTCTGTTCACATCTCCAGTCCTCTGCCTGTTTCCCTCCAATCCTCTGTTTCTCACCTTAAACCAGTCTGTCTTTCAGCATAAAAAGTCTCTTGCTCCTTCCCTCTTCCTGTTTCCCCTCCTCTGTCAGACTTGTCCTTCCCCACCCTAGGTCAGTCTCTTTCTCTCCCTTTCATTCTCTCTCCCCCTCTCTCTCCCCTCTGTCATACTGCCATGTTGTCTCCCCCTCCCTCTCTCTCTGATTCCCCCTCTAGCGTACTGATTCTCCCCCTCCCTCTCCTCCAGTAACCCGGAGTGCCGGTACCTTGCCAGTTCCTCTAAAGACTGCACGGTGCGGATTTGGGACACGGTGTTGGGCCGCAGTGATAAGATCCTGACGGGACACACTCAGTCAGTCACCTGCGTGAAGTGGGGCGGGGATGGGCTCCTCTTCACCTCCTCTCAGGACAGGACCATCAAAGTGTGGAGGGCCAAAGATGTAAGGGTGGTCTGAGAGAGAGGGAATGTGTGTGTGTGTGTGTGTGTGTGTGTGTGTGTGTGTGTGTGTGTGTGTGTGTGTGTGTGTGTGTGTGTGTGTGTGTGTGTGTATTGTTTCATGTTGTGTGCTGTCGTGTTGTGTCAGTTCTAGGGAAACACCAGTGTGTGCTTTCATGTATGTGTACCTGTATGAAATCATGTCACTTTAGAAACCACCACATCTATAGTGTGGCTTCTAACGACTTTCTTAGTGTTTTACTTATTCAATGTGAATTTGTATTTTGTAGAACAAGGTGTACCAGAGGTAACTGTTTCGGAGGTGTATGAGGGTAACTGTTTCAGGGGTGTAGAAGGGTAACTGTTTCAGGGGTGTATATCTAGTACCTGTTTCAGCAAGCACAGTATAACTAGTACCTGTTTCAGTGAGCGAGTGTCTTTTTGTTTGTCCTGTCCGTTTAGTCTGTGCTGCACTAGTGTCTCTGTGTTATGTGTCAGTTTCAGGGAGTGAAATGCTGGCCATGAGTGTGCTTCAGGGTTTCTATCACGCTCTGTGTTTCAGGGGGTGCAGTGCCGCACCCTGCAGGGCCACGCCCACTGGGTTAACACTCTGGCACTCAGTACCGACTACGTTCTCCGGACTGGAGCGTTCGAACCCGCAACCGCCACCGTCAACGCCCAGGACCTCCCTGGATCGCGTCAGTGCCGCCTTCACCACTATGTAGCATGCCTGGTTGATTGACTGATTGACTGAATGATTGATTGAAATTCTTTATTGATCATTAAAATACAAGTGGCCCCTCTGGCCAGAGATGCCCCAGATACAGAAATCATCAAAAAGATAAAAACACAATAAAGCCCAAAGGCTTATTTACGTTATGGTCCTTTTTTGGGGTGGGGGGGGGGGGGGTATGGAGGGTGTTGAAGGGGCATCATGAAAAGGCAGCCAACAGGCTTCTAAACATACATCATTTCATTTAAAAAGAAAGATCAATCACAATACAATGTATAACAATATTAATCCATAAACATTCCAATTTACAGTTCAGGTAAAGTGCTGTACTGGTCCCAAATTCCTCAATTGAAAAATACCTGGAACATCATCCTAATAAATATTCAATCACAAATCTTCCAATCGCAATCAACAATTAAATCCATGCAATCATAACAATATACAATGCAGATAAAGTGCTGTACCAAGAACATCAGCCTAATAACTACTGTTCCATGCTGCTCATTTCAGAGGGCAGACGGCCACTCAGCCATTTTTTCAGTGAGGACTTAAGGCTAACTACAGAGTTAATCATCTTCATGCTCATTGGTAGCCCATTCCACAGAATGGCAGCTGAGTACAGGAAGGTGTCCTTCCCCATACAGCTCTTGAACCTAAAGGGAACCAGACCAGTTGTGCTCCTTCATCGATGTGCGTTTTGTGTGTGTTTGTGTGTACATATTCATGGGATGCTATTTTAAAGACATGCCTTCGTCGGGCTCAGAAGGAACGTTTGTGTGTTTTCTGCAGTGGAGGAGCTGAAGGAGAAAGCCCTGCAGAGATACAACAGTGTGAGGGTAAGTGTGCTGTTTGTGTGTTTCAGTTTGTAATGGTGCGTGATGTGAGGGTATAGAGTGCACATCGATGTCAAACATTTTCTCCCTCCCTCCTCTTCTCCTCTGTCCTGTCCTTGTTTCTCTCCCCCTCCGTCTCTTCTCTCTCTCTCTCTCTCTCTCTCTCTCCCCCACGCTGTCTCTCAGGGCCAGGGGACGGAGCGGCTGGTGTCGGGCTCTGACGACTTCACCCTGTTCCTGTGGAACCCCGCGGAGGAGAAGAAGCCGCTGGCTCGCCTGACGGGTCACCACGCCCTCATCAACGAGGTGCTCTTCTCCCCCGACACCCGGCTGCTGGCCAGCGCCTCCTTCGACAAGTCCATCAAGATCTGGGACGGCAAGACGGGCAAGTGAGTGACGCGCTTCCTTGCGCCAACACCTCTCTGAACACCAATGCCATAAAGCGCTGCCCAGTGATACTTAATGGCTTCAGCTGTCTGACTGGTACGCTATGAAAGTAAACAGCCTAGGTTTTCACTCGTTAAGACAAGCTTAAGACGCGCCCAGTTTTGCTGGTTTATGAATGCCATGGATGCACAATCCTTACACCAAAGGCCTTTTACCAGGAAAACAAAGTGAAATGATAAAAGATACTCAACGCTTGTGGCCACATATAGACTGACGACATTCACATGAGGGTACAAAGCATTGTACCCCTATAGAAGTGCTGCTTTGAGCCTCTCCCTGCGCCTTAGTCCCGAGTTCATGTGACGTCACTGAGCAACTTAGCACCTGGACATTTTTAGTCTCAAACCGTTCAAAATAAAAGATCACCAAATGTTACTTGGGGTGCTACTCGAAATGGGTAATAGAGGGGTGTGGACATTGTCGTTGGGCTTGTTGTCGTTCGATTTACTTACCGTCAATTGAAAAGATGGGCAGCCTGCAAAAGAATGCCGTGTGGAAGGATTTTGAAAAGCTCAATGAAAACACCGATCAGCGCAAAATGATCTGCTCTGATTCAAGTGTGTTCTCATTAACGTCGAACAGCTAAAAAGTGGTTAGTCTGTAACTGCCTATTAGGACAGCAGCTAGTTGACGGTCAGAAATATGTGTGATTTACGTCCCTGCTGTGTACACTGCCCTTGCTTATGACGGAGAGCTATAAACCGGGCAGGTAGAGGCTGGTAACATGGCGGCTTTTGCTGTGTGACTGCCTGCGCTTGGCTCTGGAGGTGCTTAGTGTCGGGGGCTGTGTTCCGCAGGTACCTGACCTCCCTGAGGGGGCACGTGGCGGCCGTGTACCAGGTGGCCTGGGCGGCCGACAGCAGGCTTCTGGTGAGCGGAAGCAGCGACAGCACCCTGAAAGTGTGGGACGTGAAGACGGGCAAGCTGAGCGTGGACCTGCCTGGGCACGCCGATGAGGTGAGCGCCCCCTGCTGGTCACTGCCAGGCTCGGAGGTCTGCCCTCTTTTTATTGGGCCATTTCTGACACTGAAACCTGTGTGTGTGTGTGTGTGTTTTAAGGTCTTTGCTGTGGACTGGAGTCCAGATGGACAGAGAGTAGCCAGCGGTGGGAAGGACAAGTGTCTTAGGATGTGAGTGACTTCAGGTCCAGTTTTTCTGACAGGTCAAAATATCGAAATGTACTTTCCCAAGGCCATTTTGTTCAGCTCTGTTCTGTTTTGACTTCACTTCCATTTCATTTTTCCCAGATGGAGGAGGTAGCCCTTCTGCAGCTATACACACCCTGTGAAAACTACACCTGCCCAACGCCTTGCAACCTGGCGTCGCCCTGCATCACAAACGGAGTGCCAAGGGGACTCTGGCCATTTTTAAGGAGCACAGAGTGAACCTTATCCTTTTACCTTCAATGCACCTCTCTGCCGAGTGATAAAGACCTTCACTGCCTGCAAGTCAAGTCATGTGACAGTCAGAGGAGGTGAGGGTAATCGAACCACTGCTTCTCACCGATCACCTTACCTTAATCCTTACTGTCTCTGGAGGTTCTATCTTGGAAATAGATATGGATCTTTGTTTTGTCTTGTGTAAGTGTCTCTCTGTATTTACTCATTTTCTGAATAAATACAGATCAGATGTGGGCTCCCCCATTGGTCCCCACTCCTCATTCCAGTTTTGAATAAATGCAGACTCCAGTTCTCTGGGGTCTTTGAGAGTCACAAAGTATTTTTCAGCTTGACAGAGCTTGTTACACATGTGTAGGTCTACTGATATCAGACTTGGCTGTGGATATAAAATGTCATTAAAACGTCAATGTCAAGTGTAATGGTTATGACAAAGAATCAAAGAAAAATATTTTGACGCCTTTTTTTTTTTTATTTGAAAATTTAAAATTATTTCTTATCTTGGAAGCAACAAAGTCCTCATTCTGCCCACTAGAGGAAGACTTGGTTTTATACTAACTAACATGGCATTTTAACATATCAGTCGTGACTACTGGGCTGCTAATCAAATGTAATCTTCAAGTGAGTGCAGAGAATTGACACCCCCGTGCCTGGTATACTTTACATCAAAAGGAGATGTTTTTCCTGTTCATAAATTTAAAAAAGCATCTTTAACATGTGGCTTAATACCCAATTAAAATGCAAGAAAGAATTATTGCACCATGTCCTAAAGGAGGTTAAAGGTTTTTATGTGACTAAAAAGTCATAGTCTTCTTATTAAAAATATAGTGCAATGTTGAGGCCAAACCAGGAAACGGAATGAAGTTCTGTGCTCAAGCTTCATGAGAGATGTGAGGCCGGTGGCATTCAATCCTAAAGAACATACTGGGTGGGAGATTAGAACAGCAAGTCATCAGACGTTTTGTGTAAACATAGCTGGTGTATTATACAATACTACGTCCCTTTCTGTGAATTCAGGACTGCTGTGCACATGGCTTATTGGTCACTAGCAGGAATGAGTCAACACAATACAGGTTTTTCAGTTTATTCAGCCATTTCAGTCCTGAAGTTGTACACTTCAGATCCGGGTGAAAATGAGGATATGTGGAATACATTTCAGAGGCTTGCACTTGTTGTAAGGCTGCTGGCGGAACACAATTGGGCATTTCAGTCAGGAGGCGAAAGAGTTCAGCGGATATTCAGTTTTCTGCATTTCAGAGTTCAGCAACAACTCCAATTCTCCGTGTTGTGTAGATTTTTTTTAAAATTTTCACAATCCACAAAATTAGCATTTAATACATTTAATCATGGGTTGTCAATCATGTGAACAGGTTTTTACTTAATGGAGCACAGCGACTTAATGGTAACGTCATTATTACTGACAGTGCTGCGTGCTGAAATGGGGAAATCCGCATATTTTCTGAATTTTTTCATCCCTGTTCAGTACTGAAGCACACAAATACGTTACAAGATCCAGACGTTGCTGGACAAGTTTTATCCACACTGCATTCTGCACAAGATTTTGCACAAAAACTGTTAATAAAGCAAAGGACACAATCCTAGAAAGCCACTGTCAACTTTTTTTTTCATTTTGTGTAAAATGGCAACAGGTGGTGGAGCTGGCCACGCCCGTGCAGGTGTTGGGTAGACTGCTAAAGGCCACATCAATGAAGGCTTTGCACGAGGCTGTGAATATTTGGAGGAGTGAAGTTTCCTTCGTCTCTCTAAAGAATCAGATGGTCTTATCTCTAAAGCTGGGATGGGCAGTCGTATTCTTTGGAGGGCCCAAGTTCTGAAAGCATTCAAAGGTTTTGGCATACTGCCTTCATCAGTGAAATGACTCTTTGTGCTGATTACAGGCTTGGGTATATAAGACTTCTGTGTCATCGCAGGTGCACAAGCTAATTTGAGAAGAACTACCAATCTGAGCCTCTGTTTTCAGTTAGGCTATTAGAGAACGCTCAACTCGTGGGAGCGATTCCAAGAAGTAATCCCACAGGCTGAAATAGTCGCGCAGTCAATTTCCTTTTAAAATGTACTTTCCAGTTAGGACGTGATGTTTACCTGGAACAGCAGGGTGTCTGACTTACTAACCAAATTAACTCCAGTGAACAGGTGGAAGCAGAGGCAGACCAGAAGCCAGCATACGAGCTGAGACGACTCATCCCAGCTCTAGAACATTCCAGTAAAAGCTTGCACTCATGCGTTTAGCTGCACTGGCTTCAGAACAGGACAAGCCCTTGGAAAAAACCAACATTAGATCAAAAGCAACATCTAGAATTCATGTCAACATTAACAGTTTTGCCAACACCTCTGAACACCAATGCCATAAAGTGCTGCCCAGTGCTGCTTAATGGCTTCAGCTGTCTGACTGGTACACTATCAAAGTAAACAGCCTAGGTTTTCACTCGTAAGACATGCTTAAGACGCGCCCAGTTTTGCTGGTTTATGAATGCCATGGATGCACTCGTCATGCATGGAATTCTTACACCAAAGGCCTTTTTACGGGGAAAACAAAGTGAAACGATTATAAATACTCAACGCTTGTGGCCACATATAGACAAATGACATTCACATAAAGGTACAAAGAATTGTGCCCCTGAAGAGTTTTTAGTCTGGTGGGGTGAGTTTAGTGGCTGTTAGCACTAATCTCGGACCTCATATGCACATGTGCTGATAAGTACTTCTCTGTGGAGCGGAGTAGACTCCCACTGCTCAGTTACTGAATTACTTTGTAAAAGCCTGGTGAAGTTGAAGACACTTGGTGTGTGGGGTGGTTAAGTTGAAAAAGACACAAAAGGAAACCGTGCTCGTCAATCTATCGCACATCTCCCTATGTTGAGTTAGAAAAACTTGTTAAATCGTTGTGCGTACAAACATGGCTACTTTCCCTCTATAACGGTCTAGCCCCCGTCCTTCTCTCACTCCCTCTCTCATCTCCCTATCCTTCTTTCCCCTCTCCCTCCTACCCACTTCCCTCACTCCCCGATCATTCTCCCCACATCTCCTTCTCTTCTCTGTCTCTCGCTCTCTCCTTCGTCCACTCTCCCTCCCGTTCTCCTCTCTCCCTCAGTGTTTTCTTCACTCTGTCTTCCAGACGTTGTTCAGCATCTTGACAACCTCCTCGTAGATGACGAACACTATGGCCACGTCCAGGCACACTCTCCCCAGTCGTGGGACTGTGCCCTTGTAGAACCTGCAGAAGAATCCCACGCAGGAGGAGGTTAGAGGATAGCTGTTCTCAGAACCCAGACCCTCAGATCTCGAGACTCACTCACCTTCCTGTCTAGGAACAGTCTAGTCACGGGTCAGATTCTCAATTAGGCGATTTGCAGAAATGTGATGCATCTCGTGCACACCCCCTCTCACTGCTCAACCACTTCCTTGCATCTCAGTTTTTTAAACTGCCACTTTTGAATCTCCTCCTCCTGCTTAAACCTGTCTTCTCTGCTTTGCAATTGGTTTGAAAATATTGATGGGCAGGTTAAATGTTCTTTCTTTCGTCTTTTCCACAACACTTACAGCTGAGAGTTCTAAGCCTGGCACACAAAGCAAGGGTAGCTGTTAGTCGTTCCCCAATAGAGCACATGGAACAGGAATCTGGAGTATTAATTTCTGATAAAGATCATGCAGTCTGATTGGTTTTAGCTGGTTTTAGCCAGCATTGAGTTATACAGGTCTGTGGTTGAATCTCGCCCTCCGATTGGAGCCCTGCCCTGCCTAGATTACTTCCCGGTTCATTAGAAATAACAACTGACCATCGGGTTATTGGCAAATCACAACTTTGGAAATTGGGTGTACTTAGATCAGAATGTCAGCCTATTCATTATGGTGTTCGGTTATGAGCCTGACAGTTCAGGCTGTGGGGCAGCAGCGGGTGTGTATATGCTTGTATCTATCTGTGGGTGTGCATTGTGTTTTGGCTGGAGGGGGCCAGTTGCAACACTCACGCTTGTGGCCCCTCATTGCGCAGTATCTGGAAGGCACAGTCCACAGTGTTTCTGTATCTGTGAGCCTCCAACCCCTTAAAAAACAAAAAGCAAATTATTCAGAAACAGACACACACACCAGGGATAGACCCTATTTTTTTCAGACCTCCAGGTTACTGATTGCGCGTGACCAAGTGTAAAATGCTAAAAAAAAAAAGTTTCATTAGAATTGAAGCATTTCTTTTTTAAGATTACCTCAACGTGCATATTCCATGAAGTGCAAAAGGTTTTTCAAATGGTTTTAATGTAACCAGCTGAACTAGTACTTTCCCTGAACGAAATGTAAATCTTGTATTTCACTAGGCTCCTTTGGGTCATTTCCCCATGGATCAGCACCCCCCTATTGAGGGGGCAGCTTCAATAATCAGGTTCACTCGAGAGTGAAGTAGTCAGTGCCAGGCTAGAAATGCTGATCAGGTGCTCTTTGAGCTTCCTCTACAGATAACTGCTGGTTCACTTTGGACAGCTGGCAGCAACACATCTGCTGTGCTGTGTCTGTGGGCATGGATTCCATATTGAATGCGAATTCCGAAATCTGAGAAAAACCTGCTGTATTTTTGTGCAAACCACAGGAAAATCTGAAGCGTGGGCTAAGTCTTATTTTATATTGCCTCAATTTAGCTGATGCCGTTGGCCAAAGTGACTTGCACCATAAACAACAAATGCGCTAAAAAAAATCATTCCCAGTAAAAGCGTCCTTTAACTCCACCTCTCTTTTTTATCATTATTTTCACTTTCTACAACACCAGATGCAGTGTTGTTCTAATGTTTCCCTTCATTGTGAAACTGTAGAAGCACTGTTGCAGTTTATAAGCTTAAATTCTTAAATATGCAAATAATTCTAGGTTTGGAATTGTGTCCAGTTATTTTCTCTAAACCACTGTATGGCGCATTTTCTCCATGTTAAATAAGATGAGCTGCTACACAAAGATAAGGATGTACTGTGGAGTGCAGTACGTGCTTTAGTCCTTGCTCAAGGAGAGGCTGGAGGCTTGTGTTAATTTGAACTAGAAACATGCGCTTCGCTTAGGTGCTCATTTTTAAGCATAATACTATCTCCACACTTACTGACCCAAATGGGGCATTTGTTTTCCACATTGTTTAAAGTCAGGCATTCACAACCATTTATTTGTGTAAGGTCAGATCGGGGTCACTCTCGCTGATGCTCAGCTGACCACGTCGCCACATTTGTTGGCCCGGGGCCACGACCGCCGTCGAACCGCACACGCACACACCTGCATCCTGGTCTTGACCACGTCGAGGGGCGTGTTCCCAAACACGCTTGCGGCCCCAGCTGTCGCTCCGAAAGCTGCCGTCACCACGGGGTGCATCTCGCGTGTGGGGTCGTCGCCTAGGGGACACGACCTGTGGTCAAACTGCGGATGTCTGTGTCTCCTTCTGCACGCATGCTCCTGTTTTCATGTGCAGGGCAGGTCCATTGACTGAAAATTACTTGCGACCATTTGCACTACGGTTTATGTAGTTATGTTGTTTATATCCTCCTAGTTTGACTTAGCATAGGTTAGGTCAGAGTAATGTTCGCTGTGTGAACTGGACTTAATGTGTTCATGGCTATGAATAACATAATAAGTATTGTACCTTATCGGACCTGCGTTTTGTAGTTGTTACAATGACCTTTGGTATGAATTTATTGTACGTCACTTTGGATAAAGGGTCTGCCAAATAAATGTAATGTAATGTATATAGCATCTGGTACCCCCAGCCCCCTCCATTGGCCTTTACTGCTCTCACCAAACAAAAGGTATACATGAATAGAACAGAGACCAAAACAGATCTAAATATATAGCACAGCCATTTTAGCTCCCTACTTTAAATAAAGTAGCCACCCCTACCTTTATACCAGTTGCGGAGCAAGTTCATGACATAGAAGCGAATAGCCTGGTTGGAGCCTTGTTTCAACACTGTTGCTGTCAAGCCCTGGTAAGTTCCTCGGATTCCTAGGAAATGGAACGTTTCTTGTCACACACTGGCAACACATGCGCTAAATATATTTCCAGATTTTCCCCAGGTAATTAGGAATACTGATTTTCAGACCTTAAATGTCTCCAGGGGCCACTGGTATTTGCTGTTATTACTGAACATTCTGTCCCGCTATCAGCTGTTGTGTAACATCATTTGATTTTGCCCCCCCCAATATAAATACTGTGATTGGATTTGGCTACTGCACCATATAACCAGCACGCATATTGATAAAGAATACAAAAGCTAATCTAGAGTCAGGGTTCCCCTGTTCACATTATAACTTGCATTACATTACATTGCAATGCATTGCAATCAGAAGTGCAAAACTGACTCCACATCAGCACTCCTACTTTGAGGACTTTATAAATATGGACCTAGAAAGCGAGCGTTTTTTGCAAAGCAAAAATCGAAGAGTAGAAATTAATATCCGTTTTTTTTCCAGTGCCCGTGACTTCACAAATGCTTCTTACCTTGGGCTTTGATGATCTCCCTCACGCCATGGAAGAACCCCCTGTAACGTGGCTGCAGGGAACACTGATCATGAATGAACTTCACCTGAGAGGGGGAGAAAATGAGAATGATTATAAACCTTATACAGCATAATTTGAAACGCTCATCTCAAAGCACTTCACAATATTACAACACATAAAAGGGGAATACACTTACACATATTTTAAAAAAATCAAAATTCACAATATATTAATAGGACACCACCTGTATTCATTTTCTTAAATGGATGTGTTATTTAAGTTTATTGTGGTAGTAATATATACCAAATATATTCATTTCATGATCCTTTCACAAATTCTGTCAACGTCAGCAAAAATGATTCGCAAGACTGCAATGAACCATGGGAGCTTGAGGCAAGAGAAACACACACACAAACTACTGTAGAATTCATCAGGCAAATGCAGCTCACTGTTGTACATTATAAACCTTCTTGGCTACAAGACTATTGACAATAAAAGGAAATTATGTGGTCACTGCAAATGTGACCAATCCCAGAAACAGACCAAAATGTCTGGAAATTAGGACCGCAGACACAGGCCGTTCACAGCTGGGAAGGACACAGGCAATGGTGCTGTTGCTGCCACTCTGCTCACCTTGACGGTCTCCATGGGACAGACCACCATGATGGCCTCAGCCACGCCCGCCCCAAGCCCGCACAGCAGGCTGCGAGTGTTGTCCAGGCGACCATTAGCATCCCGCATGGGGTTGCTTAGCAGCTCAAAGGTGCCAAACCTGGAGTGGGGGTCGAGCACAGACACTAAGAAGCAGAGTCCGTGGCCCTTCGCAAATACGCTGAAGTACTGTCCTCCCTCCCTCCCTTCCAACTTGCTTTTTGTGCATTTGTCTTAATGTTTTGTCTTTCAAAGAGCACATTGTTTGTTTGTGTGTGTGTGTGTGCGCGCTTTGGGCCTTACCGGACAGCAGCTTTTGGAATGGACCCATACAGCAGTGAGCTAAGGCCTCGGTATAGACCCCGCAGACCGTGATCCTGAACTGTCAGCCTCACGCAGTGTCCTACAGTTGGGGAGACATGGAAAGGTTGGGGACACATGCATGCACACACACTGATCAGCAGGGTTGGACTCCATTTTCAATTTGGTCAATTCATGAAATGAACTGAAATTCAATTCATGACTATTTTTTCAAGTCATAAATTGAAGTTCATTTAATTTTCTGAATTGACTTAATTGAAATTGAGCTCACCCCAAAACTGCTGTTTAGGCCCAAGTATGTGGTCTGCCTATTCAATGTACATAGAGAGCCACAGTTACCCCCTCAGTCTCTCCCCGTGCCAATTCATGTGCTCCACCCCCCCAAACCCCCCCTCCACTAGCCTTTAACTGCTCTCACCTATTCCCCTGTATCTGGGTGGGTTGGCTCTTTCATCCAGCTGCAGCTGTGTCTTCACATATTCTGTGGGGAATGTTATGCAGATCTCAATGCCCCCTGCGATTCCACCTGTGAGTACATGAGAAAAGATTATATCCTCCAGGTCAGAACAATGACTGTACATTCAATCTGCTGTGGGGTTAACGGTACTGTAGTTCTAAAATACAACTCCTGTTTTAACTCCTGCTTGGCAATGACTGTTCCCAGAAGCATTCTGTTGTTATCACTGGTGAAAATTTGGCTGCAAATAGAAACGAGTATAACTATTAAACTAATACGGTACTCTTAACTACAACCCCCACTCCCTCCCGTGCAAGAATAAAGAATGGGCGTGACGCTGGTTTAGAAGCCAGTGGAAGGTATGCGAGCAATGCGCTCCTAAAATTACAAAAATAAAACAGGGTCTGCAGTGCAGCTCCTCGTGGGCAATGTAGCTTCCGATCAATGATATGTTGTGGAAGGGTGTTAATGCACTGAAATTGTATATCATTTGGCAATGCAAGAGTACAGGTTAGCTTCAACAGCGGCACACAGACATTTCTTCATGCAATTAGCTTCGTTACAATTCCGGTACAAAATATTTGACATCTCAGTGGCTAGCTATGTAGCTAACTCTGGATATATTGAATTTCACTATCCTTAGTCTTTGAATAAAATTCTGAATAATAGGATAATGCCCAAGATGTAGCTTAGATCATTCCACGCACCTCATTGGTCGCTGTATGAAGTGACTTGCAACCGTGGCGACAGACTGCGATTATTTGGTTTGTCTAGGCGTAGGGAAACAAACAATCAAAGAACATACCTGCTAAAATTGCTTTCCCTGGATGTGTTATCTTTCTCCCCCCGATCGCCGCAGCTGATAACGTTCTCTTTGGCGAACCCCATGTGTAGATTTCCGGGGAACAACACGACATCACCGCGCCAGACACAGCACACAAACGGGGGGATGGACTCTGGGTCAATGTAGCGGGATGCGATTGCTGGGAGCATCTTCGTCTCATACTAATGCGATCACACGGTGCTTCGGACACTGAAAACGGTTTACATAAAGACGACATTACGTGTATAATAGATAAATATAACAGATTACTACTCAAAGCAAATTGTATTCAATGAATGACGACTTAAAATTGTGGACCAAAACTACCTGGTCAAAAACTTAGCGACCGCACAATCACAGATTCTGTTGTTGAAGCGGGAAGTCATGAATATTACATTAGGACATGTCATGAGGACATGTCGACGGTCCAATCTATTGGCCCAGTTGATTGTATTCACAATCAGTTTGTTTAATATTAATGAAATAGATGACCAATTGCATTACTATATTTATCAGTGTATCCAATGGAGTCTGTCTGACTTCGACGACACATTTTTCATTGGTCAGTGTTCTTGAAATGTAAATAATTGTATTGGCTATACAAGAATCAGGTGGCATCTTATTAGACGAGACGGGTGTGCAGATTTAATGTGCATGTGTAATTTCACTGGTCTAACTGTGAGAGGTCTCTTACCGCAATGGATGGGGTGTATATATTGGGTTAGATTAAGTTAGGGACCTGAAGAATGTCGCTCATGCGCAGCCTTTGAATATAATTTGGACAACAAACATCAAGCCTTCTCAGCAAATGCAGTCAAAGACGACGCTGAATTAGTTATAAAAGTAGTTTTTTATTATTATTATTTTTAAAATCAGGCCAGGGTTTCGTGGAAATATATAAGCCTAACACCAATAAGACATGGTTTGGGTTGCCTAGCTAGCCATAACTAAATCCCTTTTCAAGGAATTTACTTTTAGGAAAGTATGAGTCTTTTTTCTTTTAATTGAAAATGTTCCTCATCATTTTTGTTATGCCGGTTATATTAATATCCTAACATTTTCTTGACTCTGTTGGTGTGAAATAGTAAAATTTTCTGAAGAAGCAATGTTTCCACCTGTAAAACTGTAGCTGTTTCCAAAAGTAACTAATAATGTCCAGCAGTTGGACAAAATAATAATAACATCTAACAAATATATGAATATCAAACTAAGTAACAGACTATAATGAGTAGGGTCACCCTTTGCCTTCAGAACAGCTTTGTTCCTTCTTGGAATGATAGTTTTGAACTGTCTGTAGTGGGATATTGGATCATTCTTCAAGAAGGAAATTCTCTGGTTTTTTGGGAAATGAAGGAGGAATAGTGGCCCTGCCATAAATACCAGATTTGTGAAGTTCACAACACACAGGTTTTCTTGAGACTGGGTCACAGAGGTGTTGATTCAATTCTTTGCTCGTTTTTAAGTCCGTAGTTGTGCAGTGATCAACTGTCCTGTTAAGTGTCCATCTATCCCTGTTGGCAATTTGCAACTTACAACCGCTGTTTCTCTTTGTCAATGCAGTTTGTCAATTTTCTGGCATATGTTGCCATCATTTTTGGCACTGTTCGCATTGCCGAAGTAAATTATTTTGCAGCTGATGCACCGACAATTCTGGCACTATTTGGATCTCATGTTGCATTAAACACCCACATCAATGTGCTCATTGTGAGACCTCATTTTTAACTGACTTGTACTGCTAATTTCATTCTTTTACAACTTTGTTCCTGTTAGCTGACATAGTTAATGATGTTTCTGAATATATTTCTGAATGGGCAGTAACTGTACAACTGGTCAAAAATTAATTATCATTTCTATCAGTCCAAGGAGTAGCCAATCTGCACTATATCATAAGCATTCTGCCTCAGCTTATTCTAATTGATTGTAGGAACCTCTGTTTGGTTGGTAATTTGCAAACTATTAGTTAAACAGCCACACTTGTGTGGTTTTATGACACTTACTAATATCATTAATTTAATGCCTTGGTAGCATTTAGTTTATGTATCTTGTGTGTGATATTTTAGTCAATTAAATGACCATGAATAATTGAGTAATTGCTGCCACAGAAAGGGAACACTTAAGGACAGAGAACTGTAATGGAGTTTCAGAATTAACACTGGTTAAATGGCTCACAGCCATTTCTGCAATAATAGGAACCTGCTACTGTTGATACATTTGTACAAATGTCTGGTAGCTTTTTAGAATCTGTATTAAGATGGTACTGAGTTCTGTTGTGGCCCAAAAACCCATAGCAACTGCAGGTATCCAACCTTGGCTATCTAAGGTAATGGTGGTAAAAAAAAACAAACAAACAAAAAAAAAACATATTTTAATACCAATTGCAATTTATTAGCAAAAAAAAAAAAATCTAATATAACAACTTGAACCATGTAATAAATAATGCCAACCATTTTGTAAGGAAATTTTTGTATACAATATTCCAACATTCAGAAGTTATGTCCTACAGTAATATTATTTTCAAAAGTGACTACAACAGTGAGAAAAAAGTATCCCAAAATCAAAATTCTATTGCACAATGGAACTATATTACAACTGTATATTCGTGTTTCAAAGTAGTTGTAGTTTTTAAAACACAACAAAACTACAAGTATCAAAAAATGTTATTAAATAATGTAATTTATTTACATTATTTAAAGGACCTGAGTACTGTATTATTGAACAAGACGGGCTTTGTTGTCTGCAGTGTTGAATGTATTAATCTCACTAGAGTTCATGGTACGCTGAACTTTCTGATTAATGGATGGATCAATCAATGTCTTTCAAGGGATAACAAAGTCACAGATTGAAAAAGACCGCCATATTTGTATAATACCTTTTTATTTCTAATAGCCACTTCTGTCCTGTCTCAGCATAGATAAGGTGAAGTTATATATTGTATAATAGACTAACCACATGTCCAGCCCTCAATTTCCTTTTGCCTTCCATTTTGGTTAGCTACAGGAGGATTTGGTTAGTAATGGTTACTGATGCTGTATAATAGTAGCTTATGGCGGGTTGTAGAATTTGGAATGTGTTAGCTTCACCGGAATACTGGATACTGTCAGCATTAAGGATACAGAGTTGACCTAAAGATATGGATAGATATTCAAAGTCAGGTGTATTCTTTGCTGAGGTTTGTTTGCATGTATGTTAATGTCGCTCCTCTTCACCCATTTGGTCTGGTTTGTTGTCCTGTAAGAGATCAAATTAAAATATTTATGATTATTTATAATTCACCATTCTGTGTCATATAGTTAATGTTTTTTTAGGTATTTGCATAACCACTGCACCTACTAGACCGGACTGCATACTGTGTAATGTGTGAATTTGCAAAACCTATTAAAAAAATAAAAGTTCCTTATTTTGGACCAGACCTCACGATAATTGGTGACTACAAGAGTTTAAGAGTTTATCTGTAATGTACTCATACTAAACCAAAAGTAAATACACACCATTTCATCTGTATGGCTTCAGCTGATTCACTTTGCTTCTTTACCACAAGAGGTTTTCAGGCCTTCAAATACTAGGCATTTGGTCTGGAAACAGAATAGGAGGGTGATGAGAGTATGGGGGGAGAGAACAGCAAACTGCTCAATCCCTGTTTGGTGAAGTCAGATCTGAGACATTTGACAAATGACTAACAAAAAAGACAAGAAGGACAACAGTTCTGGGTGTGGATTGGGCTGTGGGTGGGTGTTGAAGGGGCCTTTTTTCAGACTGCCACTGATGCTAGATTTTAGCCCACTGCCATTTTGCAAATAGTTGCTACAGCAGTCCACTGGTGGCAGGGACATTCAACAACTATTTCTCAGGCTCATAACAGCCAGTTCTTACCCAAGCTACCTCGTTTCAGCTGTCCGCTAGCAGACTGCCATAGTGACGATTAGCAAAATGCCGATGGGCTGGCAGTGGGCCGCTAGTGGGGCACTGTGCCCTTAGTGAAAGCACGCACTGCTCCAGTCTCTCTCTGTGCCGTACCTCGTGCCACTGCAGAGTGTCCAGTGGGAGCGCCAGGTAACAGTGCGGACAGGCGCTCATCTGATCCCCGTCCTCCAGCCTCCTCTCCCTCCTCAGGGGCCCCTCACACCCCCACAGGGGGAAAGGCGTAGATCGGGCGGAGTGGGCCACTCCAAAGTGAGGCCTGGGGTCCTGCTGGTAGCTGAAGCGTTTTCCTTTAGGGGGCAGTCTCAGGGACTCAAAGTCCAGCTGGAGCAGGTAGAGGAAGGAGGAATTATGCAACCACGACAAAAAGGCGAATGGAAAAAGGCCAGGGACCACAGTGAGTCTTTGTGGCAGGTGACTGCAGGACCGTGTAGTTACCTGGAGTTTCTTTAGCGTGTCTCTGGTCAGGGACTTCATGCAGTACCAGCATGGCTCTGGAATCTGCCCTGCCAGAGGCACAGAAAAACAGAGGGCAAAGTGAAACTCCTGTCCTCAGTAATAATGGTGGGTTTGTGTGACAGCACAGATTTTATAAACAAACCAGACAGCCAGCTTCCCTTCCTTTTGCTTAAAGGGGTAGTACAGTATTTTATTTCAGTTTTTGTGTGCTATGAAGGGTACTTCAGATATTTGCAGTAGAATCCAATGACCTTTCAGCTTTACAATGGTTTTTATTCAGGGGTTTGTGATCTAAACCTAGAAAATACACTTCAAGTAAGTCAAAACAACTTTTACGTGATTTTATGCCTCTATTATTATTATTATTATTATTATTATTATCTATTGAAAATATGTCCTGAAATGGGAAGTTGTCAATATAGCTGAAACACTCTTCTGTTTCATAGTCAGACATAATGGTGGTTTCAGTTTCAATTTGTAGGTAGCTTGTGTAACATTAGACAAGCAACTGCATGAACAGGCAGGCTAGACCTTGGCCAGACCAGCTACATGTAAACCATGCCTCCCTGGTCCCTGGGAGAGAAGAGCTTGTGCCTCTTGTGAATTGAGAAGGAAGGGAGTACCATCGCAATATAAAAATTCTATTTTATATTTAGAATTATGAATAAAGGCTATGAAATTAATCTGTTTATATGTACAACCTCTGTTTCAGAAAACATAATGTTACAGAAGCAAGCTGTTTTGGGATATCTCATTAAAAGCACACAGACCACAACCCTTAATTCCCCTATATCAGTCCCTGTACAGCAGTAAGTGTCAACCATATTCAGGTCTTGAAAAAGAAACACTTTGGGCCAATCAAAAACAATGAACGATATAGTTTTTAAAAACCCTCAAAGGTGAACTCCCCAATTAAAAATAGGTGGTTCTAATTAGCAACAAGAGATTCTAGATCCCAGTCAATTGTAAATGTATTGAATGGGGGTCACATCCTCTTAATGGATTTTCAGATGATAGATCCACTTGGACCATTCAGTGGTAGAGTCAGATGCTTCATTTGAGCCCCTTCAAATAAAGCATCTGACGTTGCTCTGGAGTAATACTAGCACACAGTAATACCAGCAGGTTTGTGTAAAAAGTGGCCGAACTCGCACGCGCGAGCAAGGCGCTGGTCTCCCTTTCCCTGTATCAGGAATCAGCCCAACCTGGGGGGACGCTGCCCCCCCTGAGGCTCTGAATGGTTGAGTGAGGAGAGGCCCAGGAGGGCCGCCCGGCGGCAGGCTCACTCTGCCCCCCCTGAGGCTCTGAATGGTTGAGTGAGGAGAGGCCCAGGAGGGCCGCCCGGCGGCAGGCTCACTCTGTGGACGGCGTTGGGCTTCGGCGCTGTGATGGTGGGTGTGGTTTGCGGCGCCCTGCGGTGGCGCAGCGTGGTCAGGGCCGTCCTGCAACGGTAGGGGCTCTTCCTCGCAGTTTGAGACTCTCTCTGTCTGGTCGGCCGGACTGTCTGGCGAGAGCTCCTGATGGAGCTCGGAACATGGCGGCAAGGCCTCACGTTCCCCTGACTGAGAGCGGGAACGAGAAGAGAGAAGGAGATACATGTTGAGGGAAATGGAGAGAGAGGAAGGGTGAAGAAGATGTGTTGGAAGAAAAGGGTGAAGACAGGGGCAGTATACCCATGGCAGTGTTTGAATTAGCCTGCAGCTTGCTTTCATTGTTCTGAATGTATAAGGTCTGTTCCAAATGTTTCAGTTCCCAATTTAAAAACATTGGCGCTTGCCTATTGAGCAGCTAAAGGGAGCACCATCTTACATCACCAAAAGATTATCCGATATAACATAAGGCACTGTCAGTTGAGATGATTAATGGGTTGTGATTGATTCTTACAGTGGTCAGTTGAGAAGAGTAACATGGTGTGATTGGCTCTGACCTGGCGGTGACTGATCGGCAGAAAGGCTGCTGGTTCTGGCTCTGACCTGGCTGTGCTGGTCTGCTCCGTGCTCCTCCGCTTGCTGCCATGGGTGGAGCTCCTCACCGCCCGGGCAAACACATCCGCACGGGGCGCAGCTGGCCGCCTCCTCAGTACTGCGTGTGTGTGGGTTTGTGTGTGTGGGTAAGTTGAGAGAGAGGGATTGTAATTATGTGTGCATTTGTGATGTGTAGGCGTGTGTTCGGATATACAAGTGTGAGAGATTGTTTGTGTTGAGTGTGTGTGTGTGTGTGTGTGTGCATGTGTATGCATACACATGTGTGTGCATGTGTTTATGTTTGTATCGATGTGGGAATGTGAGCGTGAGCATGTGTTGTGTAGTGAGAGAAACAGCAGAAAAAGAGGGCACAGTTGGAGTGCAGCATAGGTGGAGAAACGCACAGCTACTGTACTGTATGTCCTGCAGTCCCAACAGGCACACATGATCTCCACTCTCCTAACCTGACTGACATTCCCTCTCCAAAGACAGGATTAGAAAGCCACTGCACCGAAAAAGCAGTATGGTGGACTTCCCTGTGGGCAAGCGAAAGCCTCAAACTTAATCCAGACTGTTTTTCCACTTCCCTGCCCCTTAATGGCTCTAAGCGGTGCGGCAGTTTCCACAGGCCGCCTCCGAGCCCGGTCTCGGTTACAGCAGTCCCTGTCCTGTGAGGTTATCACGCAATCTCACCGGCGATTACGCCAAAACAGGCTCGCCTGTCACCGCTGCAATGGCGCAACGTGATCGACCCAATTAGAAAATCCCCAACACTATCATAGAACCCCGGTTCGGATCAGTTTAATGACCTTACCAGCAGCTACAAGCTTGGCTGTCCTCCTGTGTTGGTGCATCCCCCATGCTGATGAACGGCCGTCTGTCAGCGTGTGTGTGTGTGTGTGTGTGTGTGTGTGTGTGTGTGTGTGTGTTATTGTTTTCACTGTCCTCCTACGAAACGGAAACTGAGGCTGATTAATATTTAACGCGTCTGAATGGATCACAAGCAGATTTGCTGTAAAGTGTAAGAGCTGCGGGCAGAGGGGGGGGAGGGGCAGGGGAGTGGGGGGTGGGTGTAGGGTGTCACTTCAGTCTGGCAAACCGATCCCCAATCCCCCCCCCTCCCCCCCAGCCTGCCCGCTCCTTTTGGCAAGCCTGGTGTAAATATAACACCGGTTAAAATTTACGAAATGAAAACAAACAGCACAATATTAAGGCACGTTGCACTCTGTGTTAAGGATATAAAATTCGATCATACGTAACCATACGGACCAGTGTCCCCCATACATTTTTTGCAGCAGCAGCCCTGCAGCAGTCAACGTATAATTATGCGACAGGCTTCATGAAGGTGCGAGATGGATCGCTGTGAGCTTTTTCTGGGAAATTTATGCTGCAACACAATCGCGATTGACCCGCGGTTTGACCTGTTTTGTGGTGAGTCCCGAGTGCCAGCATCCAACGTTCTGCAGCTTTTCAGCTTGCAGCTCCCCTGCCCCTCCCACTCCCTCCCACTCCCTCTCTCTCTCTCTCTCTCCTCTCACCGGCTCCTTTTCTCTATCTCTCTCTCTATCTCTCCCTCCATCCCTCTTGGTTCGGAGCGCCTGTGGGAAGCGACTCCCGTTCAGCAGGAAGACTCGGACCGCGGGACGCGAGCGGGGATGGCATCGCGGCGGCAGCGCACCAAGGCTCGCTGGGAGCTGGTGAGGTGGTGAGTGTCCGCGGGAGGCCGCTGGGACTCTGCGGGATGGGGCTGGGGCTCGGGGAGGAGAGGGCGGTGCACGCGCGCGCGCACAGACGGGCCTGCCATCACTGCCCGTGGTGCACCACTCCACTCATGCACAGACATCTTTCGCTCATATTGACTCGCGTTGCATGGGAGTGATAGCCCTCCACAGAGGTGAGAAAGAATGCAGCCTTGCAGTTCCAAATGTTTCTATTCACACACCACCAACATTCACATATGTGTATATATACACACACACACACGCAAACACACACTCTGACCTTACATCAGTAGTGCAAACATGCAAACACACTCCGACAGACAGACAGATTCACTGCTTGCCCGTCTAACAAATTCTGTTTTTTCCTTTCTTGCTGATTATGCGATTGATTGCAGTTTTAGCTCAGTTTCATTTATCTGCTCATGCATTATGGAACTGCTGTGCTGATAATTCCTCTTGTTTCTCACACCATGAATTTCATGCTGTTGTGTTTTTGGCATAGTGCATTTCCATTCATCTGTGCTTTGGAGGGTCGATTTCAAAGTTTGAATGCATTTTGCTTGTTTTTCAATGGAAAGATATCTGCCTCCAGCCCTGCTTGGCCTTGCAGTTATATGCTTAGCATGCGTCGTGCAGAGGTCTTCAGAGTCATAACTCAACCATAATGTAAAATATTCTGTCGTCTACTGACCTCCCCAGGCTGATAGGTTCATAAACTTATTGGAAGAGTCTTTCATCCATTTGGCTTGCATTTTATCCTGTGATTTATGAATGATGAGGGCCATTACTGGCAAACAGTAGCCCTGATGCACCACACTTTTGTTTGTTCCTGCTGACGTGAAGAAGCTGGCTGTCGAAGTCATTGCGCTGACATAGCTAAATAACATTTTACAACACTATCAATGCCACCAACAAAATCAGATCTTTTTTATAGCTAAATAGTCATCCTGGCAGTGCTTTTGCTCTAAGACTGAGTGGTGTACTGTTTAAGTATCTGTTTGCGCTTGCACGTGTGTAGGTGTGTGTTTGCAAATGTGTGTGTTTGTGTGCGTGCGTGTGTGTGTGTTTGTGTGTAGACGTGTGTGTGGGTGTGCGTGTGTTTACGCATGCGTGTGTGTGCCCACGCATGTGTGGTTGTGTGTGAGTGCTGAGTCAGACAGGAAACATAAGAAACGAGTCTGGGTGGCGCAGATAAGGAAAGTGTGTGTGAGAGAGAAAAAGAAACAGAGAGAGCAAGAGAGAGATTGAGCACTGCAGCACCTATTCATCCCCTCCTCTTTTCTCACTGTCCTGACTCTTCTGCAGCCCAAGGAAACTTTTAAATAGGCAGCAGTTTCTGCTTATGCATTTACTTTCTGCAAATAATTAGTTATTGTTATTATTATTATTATTATTATTATTATTACTATTATTATTATTATTATTATTATTATTATTATTATATAAACTCACAAAAAGACAAGGAGATGCAACAACAGTTATTTCTTCATACTCTACAATAGCTATGCAATTTGATTTGTGTTCTTTTTCAAAATAATCATTATATACCTCTTTTAAACTTATTAGCAACAATCAATTTTGTCAAGTACAGAATGTGCCACATTTTTGTCATTCTCTAGTACGGTAACTGTAATTTGTGTTTCTACACTTGACCCCCTCTCCCAAAAAAAGCAAACCATGGCAGAGTGAAATCCTGTTGTACATCTGGGGTGTATTTTCAGTCCCCATCCAGCAGGTCGCAGCACATGACCTCCAAATTCCTTTCGTTTAAAAGATCTGTGGGCTCTGTCCTGCAACAGTTCATACTGCCTCCTGGTGTGTAGGCAGCGCTATTGCAGGCTGGTGCCATTGCAGGTGGTTGCATCTCCTCAGGAATGCTAAAGGAGTGCAGAGCAGTTTTGTGATATCATCAAGGACAGAATATCCGGTGGCTTTGTCCACATATCAGAGGCATGTCAACACTGAACCTGATGCTTATCCTCCTTTACAGCACCCAAAATTACAAGGGCCAATAAGGTACATGGGAAGACAAAAACTATGCACTTTTGTCCTCAATCCATCTTTAAATTATTGCACTAAATAGTCATTTAAAAAATCTTTAATCAATTTCTCGATCAATGTTTTAAGCTCATCGATCGTCTTTACTCTAAACGTGCAGTTTACAGGTGAATTAGTCATTAATGGATGGAGCTCTGTAACCACTGTCCTGTTATGGGTGTGGTGGGTGGTGTCTACAACGAACTGCTTCAAGCCACAGGAATGGAAAAGGAAATGTAGAAGATGTTCAAGCTGATGACTCACTCAGCTATTAGCTGCTTTCGTGTGAACTTTTGGCATTGAGAATTAAAGCTACTTAGAGAGCGTTAAAGCTAAATTAAAGCTATAGTAGAGTGTCAAGTCAAGTCAAGCGGAACTTAATCATAATTATCCCATTTAGGAAAATTATGGTTGCTGTTTCCATGCCTTTGAAACAGTCTAAAATATCGCGTGTGTGGGTGTGTCTGTGTGTGCGCGCGCGCGCGTATGTGTGCTACATTAGCACTAGTCTAACCCCTTCTGTCACCGCTGTTTCAAACACGAGTCTGAAAATGACATATCGAAAATAAACTGGTTCCTATTCTTGAACCCTTTTGACTACAGGCATAATCACTCTTTTGAAACACTTTTATTTACGCCGAATGCGTGTGCATTTATGCAAGCCCAACAACCGTTAGAAACGTAATTCATTATCTCAAATGTTCCTCCAGTTGCCACTATAATTTCTTGCCACTGGCTGGCAGCGTACTGGGCAGAAGTTATACGTTGAGTCGTTGCGGGTCCCATTGGCGATATTAAGAGACTGCTTCGCCTGTACCGGTTGGGAAAGCTTTTAGTTGGGTTCGTTTTGTTGCAGAGAATCTATACAAACTGGAGATAACAACATTGTTATCAAATTACATTCTTCTGTACACAATATGTTCGGCGTGTATGCAACGCGAAACGGACAAGAATGATAATTCCTCCGGAGAATTTCTAAGTGAACAATAGACATTCTGTCGAGGTTTTTCCGAGTTAATTAGCACGCTTTTGGGACTCAGACTCACTATGGATTTGGTTCGCTGGACAATCATTTCGACTTTATCGTGATGTGTGTGTGTCGTCTGTGGATTTCCAAAACGCAAAGGTGAGGATCCCCCAAGCTTGTTTTGCACCCTACAAAATAAGGAACCGTTGTTGTTAAACCACTGGCATCGTGAAATAGGTTATAGAACCGTGCGTTTCAGCACATTCAAAATGGTGTATTATGTGACCAGATTGACTGAAAATGCCACTGTGAAAAACAGAATGAATATAAATAAACCCGCCGGTGCGACTTAAGGGGATAATTCGCACTGTGAATACTTATAGCTGCTGCAATGAACCCCCATCGAGTCCCCATCTATCCTTCTGCATGTTTTCTGTTTGTCTGCCACCCCCCATCTACTTTAATGGATGGCTATCCAAAGATTTGCCTGTCCTTATTTCACATTCAATTTTGAGCGCAGCCATAGTAACGTGGTCTGTGCCGCCCGTCACCTTGTTCGCAGCCCTAACAAGCGCTTCATAGTTTTTTTTAGCCTTGTTTTTGCATATTATCCAAAACACAAATGAGGCAGAAGGTAAGAGTGGGGTGAGATACTATTGCTGTAATGCGGGCTGGGGCATACACTTCTGCTGATGTGCAATACATATTTATCAACAAAAAAGATAATAATAATAATAGTAATAATAATATGACAATCACAACAATGATAATCATTATTGTTGATATATTTCAACAACTTTTTTCTCATCTCATCTGGAATTTCCTTTGATCTGAATTTTTGATTTGAATTTCCTTTGAGTGTGATTGTAGAAACTTTGTGGTGACTACTTGACTCGGATGGTAATGTTCAATATGAGTGAGGTTTGGATTCTGCAATCAAGCCTGGCTGTGTTCTATCACCTGAATCTAATTATCAATTGAATTTGGTTCATTGGTTGATTGAGTGACTAAGGGGGGGATTGCTTTTTCACATGGGTATTATGGGTGTTTGATATCTTTTTTCATTAAATAAATGAAATAATAATTTAAAAAATGTGTTTTGTGTTTATTCACTTTCCCTTTAACATTACACTTTGTCTAAAGATCTGAAACCATTAAGTGTGACAAATAGACAATAATAGAAGAAATCAGGAAGGGGAAAAATAGTTTTCCATGACACTGTATTTATTGAATAAGCCTTTCATTCATTCATGTCTGTTTGGTTCTTACCCCTGCCTAAGCTGTCTCTTAGTAACACAGCATGGTGATGGCTCAGGGCGAGGCTGTGGCTGGGAGTGTGTTGTGAGCGCGCTCAGTCTGCAGCCCTACTGGATGAAGGAGTAGAGCCTCATCCCATCTCTTTATTACACTGGTCTAGCCTTTAGCCAATCATATTCACACTATCATCTCCTCCACTGGCTCCACTTCAGGCACTCAGCCCCACTGTGGTCCACTGGGGCAAATTAGACGGCAAACCCGACGTGTGTTTTACCAGATCTACGTACAGTCCTGTTACTCTGCAAGGGAATGTCCGCTGTCTTCACAGCAAACTGAAACGACTGGTGTGAGAATCAGATCTCTGATTATCTGACAAAAGGTCTAGACTCCGGTATTCTGTATTGAAGTAGTTTACTCCAGCGTTGTCTTGCCAAAAGGCCTTTTAGTTGAATGGTTTTGTCCATGTGTTGTTTACGCACATACACACAATCACGCACATACAGACATGTGCATGTGCAAGCTCTGTATGCTTGTGTTCTCCTTCTCGGGAGAGGAGGTCTGTGGAGAGGGGGTGTATTTTGTGAGAGCGTGTGTGTGTGCCTGTGCATGTCAAATTTGTGTGTGTGTGTGTGTGTACGAGTGTATTTTTGCATGTGTGAATGGGTGGCATCATTTCCCTCGTTCTGACTGCAGTGGTATATGAGCAAGCTGCCGCCTGTGCCTAACAGGATTAGAGGCTGAGAGGGAGAGATCTCAGAAGCACAAAGATTCACACCGGAAGATTTAAGCTTCTTCCAGAGATTTTTTTCGGAATTTGTAAATGAGCAGCCAGGAACAGGATAACAAATCCTTTCAAGATTTCTGATGCTGTGGAATGAATCAATGCTTTGGTGGAAAGCGCTGGGGTCAGAACTTTTCTGAGCAAGGTGTATTTTATTATCTGAATTGCACAATGAAATTTGACTGTCTTTTCCTGATCATTGATTTTAATCAAGTCTCTTACTGGTTTTTCTGTGTGTTTCTGTGGTTTTACCTTGTGATGTATGAGTCTTTCTGGCTTTGCCATGTAATAATGGCTTGTCCTTCCTGCAGGTACGTCCAAGAAGGAAAATTTAAAGTGGAGGAGCGGACATTGTCAGCATTCCAGTGGCTCTACTCGCCCTACCAACATCGCATCGCTAGCCGCTCAGACGGACAGTCGCCAGACCGGTACAGCACTCGCTCACAAACGTGCAAACACACGTACTGTAGATGCACGTATACATAAACACACAAACACTCAAACAACACACAGCAGCCCACAATTGTGCTGTGTGTGTATGCGTATGTTTATGTGTTTGCCTGTGTGTGTGTGTGTGTGTGTGCGCGTGTGTGTGTGTTAGGGATCGTAGCTACCGGAAGACTTACAGAACTCACAGTGCACTTTTAGCAAGGGTTTCCTTGGTAACCTGGGGATCTGCACCAATTAAGGCTCGCCAACACAAGACAAGACCACTGTGTGGAAACCAACGCTGAGGAAGCATATCATTTAATAAGTGAGTGTATTTAGCGGCTAAATAAATGAAGGCTATGTTCAGCTGCGGCGCAGCATCATCAGGCACGATTAGATGAAATGGACCTTTGAGCCTCCCTGTGTGCAGTATGTGCCCCCCCTTTCCCCCTCCCCCTGGGATAGAGACAGCAGGGTTGTGGGAGGGGGTGGGAGGCACAGCGTCATCAACATGGAGCTGTCGTGCAGATCAGTGCTCCTCCATTCGGGCAGGAGGTGCTGGTAACAGAGCTAAAGGGGATGACTGCAGTTGGATCGAGCGGACAGATCCATGGACCTACTGGTGGGATGTAGACTCTCCTGACTGCGTGTGCCTCAGTGTGTTTGCACGTCTGAGAGACAGAGCATGCTTTTGTGTGACCACGTGTGATTATGTGAGTGTGTATGTGGGCATGTTTGAGTGTGTGTGTGTGTGCAGGTTTGTGCTTGTTTGTGTGTGAATATGTGTACCTTTGTGAATGGTGTGTGTATGTTTTGTATTTCTGTGTGCGTGTGTACGTTGGTATGTATGTTTGTGCCTGTGTGTGTGTGCGCCTGTGCATGTGTGTGTATCTGTTGGTGGTTGTGTGTGTGTGCTCATGTGTGCATGTACATGTGTGTGTTTGTGTGTGTGTGTGTGTCTGTGTGTTTCTGTATGTATTTGTGTGTGTGTGTGTTTGTGTGTGCGTGTGTGTGTGTGTTTCTGTGTGTGCGTGTGTGTGTGTGTTTCTGTGTGTGCGTGTGTGTGTGTGTGTGTGTGTGTGTGTGTGTGTGTGGTTGGTGTGTGTGTGTGTTTCTGTGTGTGTGTGTCTGTGTCTGTACGTGTGTGTGTGTGTGTGTGTGTGTGTGTCTGTGTGTGTCTGTACATACATGTGTGTGTGTGTGTGTGTGTGTGTGTTGTTGCTTGTGCTCCCAGCTCAGAGTGCAGGGACATTTGCTCTCCAGGGTGTGTAACATATCCAGCTCTCTAACCTCATTATGTCAGCAGTGTGGCGCCGGAGCCCCTGCATATTTAGCCCACCCTGAGGGCCGTTCCTTCACCCTGTCACCACGCGTCCACCAGCTGCTGACCCCCAGCCACGCCCCCAACGCTCCCTCCATTCATCCCACAGTCTCGCGCTCGCGTTCATCTCCTGTCGCTCTCTCTCATCCTCAACATCCATCCCCCTCCCTCTTTACCCTCCGCTTCTCCCCCCTCGCTCTGCCCTTCCCTCTCCCTCTCCCTCTCTCTCTCTCTCTCTCTCTCCCTCCAATCCTCTCTCTCCCTCACACACACAACCTCCCAGCCTTTCCTCTGCAGCTGCATGTCTGATGTTGAGGCAGTGATTTCACAGAAATGTTCGCTCCCTCCGTATCGGCTTGCAAAGAGTCCTCGGGGGACGCAAGGTAAGGTGTTACCGCGGTAGTGAATTAGTGATGCGTGGTGGTGCTCTTTTTTTCTCCCTGGATTTGGGAGTGGTCAGCGCGAGTTTGTGCAAGCACTTTATTAAACTGTTGCTGAGCGTCTCTGTACCGTTTGATGGGGCGCCAGGTGGAGCTGTGATTGGAGACGTATGTCTCATCTGGCAGTGCGTTTTCAGGGGAACGGAATACAGTGATTTTGGGGCACGTAATTCCACCTGTAACTATTTGACTGTGTCTCAGTAGGCTGCGACAGTGTCTGGCAGTTTTGTTGTGGGCTCACACACGCACAAGTGTAGCTTTTTAACTGCTGGGGCTTGTGACAAAAAAGCAGTATGTTTGGTCTGCTGTGTATTTATGTTTGTGTGTGTATGCGTGTATGTGTGTACGTGTGCGTGTGTCTCTGTCTGCGTGTCTGTGTCTGTGTTAATGGATGTCATTTAAAACAACGTTAGCCAGTGACTGATGTTTCCACGGTTTGACTTAGCCTAGAGAAAATCTGGAGAGATTCCAGAGGATTTCAGCAAGTTCAGTTTTGGCGTTGTTTTGTGCTTTGTCTGTGCCTATGTTGTCTGTGTGTTTCGGTTTGTATCTTTGTGTTTGTGTGGAAATCTGCCTCATGGGGTTTTGCATACATACCCATTCGGCGTGGAATTAAATCAACTGAAACAGTCTTGCAGGCATCAAGGGCACCAGACTCGCATTATTCCTTACTTTAATGGAGATAATTGTTATTTCGTTGGAGGCTTTTTATTTTGGGGAGCTTAGTAGATAAATCTTGTTGTTTTTTTTGTTAAACTCAGCTATACGCTGGTTATTCCAGGCTCCCTTTCAGCCCAGGTCCAGGTCCAGCTGAGCTTATTCTACTTGATGGAATAGGGCTGTTCTTTCTTTGATCATCTACAGTACACAGGTCTATCAGATGGACTGTTTGTGTGGAATAATGGTATGGTAATTCCTCTTGAAAGCTCTCAGACCATTAGCCTGATCTTGATTGAAGTAGTTCTCCCTCCTCCTGTCTTTGTAGATTCACTCCCTCCCACTCCTGGTCTTCTCTCACTTTTCCTCTTGAACGGGTCTATCTACCCCATCTTCTTCTTCTCCTTTTCCCCCCCTTTTTCTCCCCTCTCTCTCTCTCTCTCCCTCTCTCCCAGTGTCTTCCCTCTGATTACCTCCCCTGTATTTGTCATGCTGTCAACTGATTTATGAGCCACTTAATTCTCTGATCCCATCTAGTCTCCTCTGCTCTCCTCTCCTCTCCATTCCTCTCCTCTCCACTTTCTTCTCCACTCCTCTTCTATTTCCTCTTTTTTTCCTCTTCTCTTAGACTCTTCACTTCTCAACCCCAGTCCCACCCTAACTCCGCAAAATGAATCTCCCTTGCCCGTTTGTCTCTCAGACCTCTCTGCTCCCTTCTCCTTCACACCCTCGATTCCTCCGCTCGGCCCAGTGAGCAGGCGCTCTGATGAAGAGCCGTGGGGACTGCAGGGCCCCCGGCCTGTCGCTCTCTTTCAGCCGCGCCCTCCTGCGCGTGTCTGTCTGTCCCTGCTCTGGAGTGCTTTACCTCAGCTGACTCCCCCAGCCTTGCGGCACGCGTGCCTGCCCTGCCCCGGCCCCGCCCTTCCCCGGGGGGCCGCAGGAGCGCGCGACCCCGTCCACCGCGGAGCGCCAGGGAGCGGTCGGCGGCTTTTATCTCCGCCGATGCGCAGAACGCTCGGAGCAGGAGCGGGCGCGGGGAGAGGCATCGGCGAAAGGAGCGAGGAGGGAAACGTATGCCACGCGTGGGCGTGCGACAGCGAGAGAGTGGGCGTGCGAGCGCACGCTCTGTCACGCAAAATCTGCTCAGAGCCAGGAGATGCAGCATAACAGCACTGCGAGACACAGAAAGAAAGAAAGAAAGAGGGATACGGGGGTGGGGGATATATAAAACATGAGGTGAGGCAGGAAAGAAGGAATATTTATTCAAATCCTTAATTTATTTAACCAGGTCGGTCATCTTAGAGCGCAGTTCTGTTTTGCAGTGATGACTTGGGAAATAAAAGTGGGTAGGTAATGTGCAGAAATAGGGGGAGATTAGATTAGGCCAGATGAAGGAAGCCAGTTTCTTGTGGGAATTTGACCAGGAAACCGGAGTTAACACTCCTACTCTTTCAAAAAATGCCATGGGATCTTTAATGGCTGCAGTGAGTTAGAACCTCAGTTTAATGTCTCATCTGAAGTACAACGTGTTCTACAGCACAGTGCCTGCATCACTGTGCTGGAACACTGATTTTCTGTTTGGTCCAGAATGAAGAGTGCCCCCTACTGGCTTCGAAACACATCTTCCAGCAGCAGCATAGTTTCCCCAGGGGTATCTTATGTAAGTACCAACCAAGCCCACACCTGTTTAAATTAAGCATATAGCCATGCAGGGAGTACAGCGTGGGCATAACAATTAAGCAGATTTGAAATAGAATTTGAGAGAGGGAACGGGGGGGAGAAGGAAAAAGAGAACATGTGAGAGAGAGGAGAGAGAGTGAGTGAGTGGAAAGTGAAGAGAGGAAGTGAGAGAGCAAGCATAAGACAAAGAAAGGTGGATGAGGGGAGGTGATGCAAAGACATTTTTTGGGAAAGAGGTAGAGTAGAGAAGGTTAAATGGCAGACTAAATGAGCTGTGAGGTACGAGGGTTGCCCTTAATTCATTTCGCTGCTTCATTCCAAATGAATGATGTAATGACAGAACTTCAGCAGGAATCTTGTTTGAAACAGCAAAGGGTACTGCCTCATTAATGCCCAGTGAGTGTGCTGTCCTTCCCAAGCTGCCTACAGCAGCACAACATCCTTTCCAACATCCTTCTCTCACTTTTTGATGCTCGCTGTAGCTCTGTATTCATTTTCACTAATCATCGTGGACATTTGGCAAGCGTCTGACTTCCTGTCATGGACAGTAACAGGACCGTACAGAGACCTGACAGTTATAATGCTCTCAAGTGCAACAAAGATAAAACATATAATAGTATATGAACAAAGAAAACGGTATATAAACAATAAAGCTAGTGCACTGAGATTGCAACTCTGTTTAAACATTGAATAGAATATTGTTATTGAAAGAGACTTGAAATCTGTCTCAGTGTGCTGATGTTTTCCTACTTCAGCCAAGCAGTACAGGTGCTTTGGGGCCACGTGCAACACTCCCTGAACAACTCTACTCTCCACACAGGGGCTGCTGGGTGCGTCAGAACCCTGCCCTTGTAGAACAGTGTTTCCGAAAGAAACCTCTGCTCAGTCCGGTTAGTCCCGACCAGATTCACAGATGGAACTTCATAATGACAACAGGCACATGACTGACACAACCCCAGATTATTGGTTTATTACTCTGACACGCTCATTTCCTGAAGACAGTAGTTCTGGTGAGGGGTCAAGTCGTAGGGACACGCAGATGCCTATGTACATCACAGGGAGGTGAAACCTAGGAAGCGCAAATGTTTCCTCAGTAAACACAAAAGAACGTACAGCGACCGCATTCCTGACACTACTTTAAACAGGAACGGCTGTGGTAGCTTTCTCACCTAGTTGGTTTGGGGTGTTTCTTTTTTTTTTTTTTCCAAACCCTGGTGTGTTTGCCCACTTGATGTGGTTTGTTCAGGCAAGATCCGTGGTGTGGTTTATTAACTGTGGCGACACAATCTGACCTGAATTCTGGAAACCGCTCAATATATGTGCTTTGAATTGAAGGCAGGCGCTGAGCTAGCTTGGAGATGTAACATTATTTATTATGTTTAATACCAGTGCTGTGCTAAGCATTTGAAATCACATTGCTGACAAAAATTTTGACAAGCATGTCAGCTGTGTGATTTTAAATGCTGAGCATTTCAATTACATTGGAAGTCAAATAGAACTATACAATGTGTGTGTGTGCGTGCGTGTGTATGTGTTTGTGTGTATGTGTGTGTGTGTGTGTTTTGTAATACTATGGCACTGACTGCACTCCAGCTTACCATTAGATCATGGCTGATCTCTGATGCCTTCTGGTAGCAGTGGGTCTTTGTTGAGTACTACAGTGTAAAGCAATACATGTTTTTTGCTGGTAAGAATACCTAAGAAAATTTTGTCCCTGGACTGACATCAGAAATGGCTGTTTTGTTGAGAGATTACCAAGATAATTTCTGTCCAAAAAAAGAGTGATCTGCATATCATTATAGTTTGTGTGTTTAAATTGTGGTTTACTTGAAATTGGGTGGTGCATTGCCTGATGGAACCTGAAGAAAAAATACCAAGTGCCAGCAAAAGTGCTTAAACTGATTCAGACCAAAACAAGCATACAGTATGTGGGAAAGTCCTAAATTCTCCCCTTGCATGGAATCAAAATCAAAATAGAATAGAATTAATTTTAATCGAATAACTTTGTTTTTTCCAATTGGGAACTTCAGGTGAGGTACAGTAGCTGGCATATAAGATATTAAATAATCAATTTACATAAATTACATGAAATACAATTACAGAAATCATATTACTGTTATTACAAATGAGAAATTCAGAATTCTATTAAGGAAATTCAAGTAAGAACTTCCATGCATAAATTACATAGAGCAGCACCAGTTTGTGAGTCTGTTTGAGGGGGAGGGCAGGACGGGGTTACTCTCTCCCAGGAACAGACTTGAGTATTAGGGATGGAGAATCAGGTAACTGATGGCTGAATGCACAATTGCAATTTTTACCTGAACTGTCATTAGTTATGGTATGATTCAGTGCAACAAGGGCATTAGTCTACCAAGGTGGGGCAATGAAAATGCTCCTTAGATACAAAGCCAGCTCATTTAGAATTCACTCCCTCATTTCCATTCTTCCCTTGGGCATACAGTACTGCAACATCCCTAAAATTACATACATTAAAACTGAGATGAACGGCATGATTGATATTCTCTCTCTCGCTTTCTCACTCTCTCTTCCTGTTCAATTCAGTTTTTTCAGTTCAGTTATGTTTTATTGGCTGGGGAACCAGATCAGTACAGCTGAAGCATAAAAAACATTTGAAGTCAGATTTAAAAATATATATATAATATATATATAATATATAATAAATATATATATATATATATATATATTTGTTTAAATATGAAAATGCCAAATGTAATTATGATTTATAAGTGATATTATGGATCACTTCTAAACAATAGTGACAGTTATAGAATCAGGGATATCTGAAAAACAATGAGAGAGAGAGAGAGAGAGAGGCACTCTGGATCAAAGTCAAAGTGGATCAATATCCACCATAAATGCCTGAGGTCTTCAAACGCCTCCCCCCATTTGCTTTCTCCATATGCCCCCCTCCTACCCTGCTTTTGTTCCACTCCCTGCCATGAACCCATCTGACCAGCACTACCCTCTTTCACTCTTTTTTTTCTTCCTGTTTCTGCTGGTCCTTCTTCCTGCTGAGCACAGTGCAGTCTTCCATTACCCAGAAGCCATCTGAATGCTACTGTCGTGACTGCTGTCCAGTTCTGCAGTCTGTCCCTGTCTGGCTGCTTCTTTCTTGCTCAAATGAACCAAAGCTGCTTTCGTTAAATCAGTCAGCAGTGCCTTTGCTAAGGCATGGTCATACATTTGTACAGTAGTAAATTTGTGTGGGTGGTATTCAGAAATAACTTTAATCTTCCAGAAAAAAAAAGATTTTCTTTAGTGTGTGTGTGTGAGTTATGAATATTATTGATTACATCATTTTTATCTTCATCTTTGCAATGTATGTGTATTTGTAACAAAATAATGAACAAGAATTCATGAATAAATAAATGAAATAATGCTGAAGATTCCTGATGCGGGAGGAAGCTCTGGAATGAGGGATAAGAACTATAATTGGGCATTTCAAATTAGGAGAGGGGAAAAAGTGAAATAAACAGCTGTTTAAATAGCTACTATTACTATTGTTGTTGCCATGATAAATAAATAGGTTTTTTACTATTGGCGCAACATATAAACTAAAAATGATAGGAAGTCAACACTATTGCGCCCTCTTGGGGCTTTTATGGGAACTACAGGTTCACGGGGGTTGCCATCTGTGCTGGATTACTTCCTCCTCCTCTTGCTGTTGTGTTTGCTTGTGTTCATCCTGTGGACATAGCAGGGAGAGGACATGGCAGAGAGAGGGCAGACGGACACCTAGCCTGTGTGCTCTCTCTGCAGAGCCTTTGGTTGCTCGCTCTGCAGGCACGGCTGCCTGCAATGCAAACACAATATCGGTGAGCAAATAGCAGGTGCCAAAGCACATTTGTAGACTGAAAGAAGCAATGAATTTACTTCTCCCTCAAAACTGAGACATTGAGAGGGGTTGGGGGGGGGGGGAATCCCTACTGAATCCCTGTTCTTTTTTTTGCCATTTTTCCCATTTTGGTAAATGGAATGCATTTATATAGCGTTTTTATCCAAAGCGCTTTACAATTGATGCTTCTCATTCACGCATTCACACACACACACCAACGGTTAAAGGCTGCCATGCAAGGTACCAATCAGGGAGGGAGGGGGATTGAACCGGCAACCCTCAGACAACCGCTCTTACCTCCTGAGCTATGTCGCCCCATTTTCTCCCCAATGTAGTCGTTATACCAATTCCCCGTGTGAATGACGGTCCTGGTTGATGCGCTATCCTCTGTTGGTCTGGGGAGGGTGTAGACTACCACATGCCTCCTCCGATACATGTGGAGTCGGCAGCCACTTCTTTTCACCTGACAGCGAGGAGTTTCACTGGGAAAGCATAACGCGTGCGGAGGTTCACGCTATCTCCCCCAGATCCCCTCCCAGCTGAACAGGTGCCCTGACCAACCAGTAGGAGTCACTAATGCAATGATCAGGACTCATAGCCTCACCGGCTTCCTACCCACGAACACTGCCAATTGTGTTCGTAGGAACATCTGACCAAGCCGGAAGTACCGCTGCCGGGGATTGAAGCCCGTTCTCTGCGGTGGTAGGCGAGTGCTTATACCTCTACACTACCCAGACGGCCCCTGAATCCCTAATCTACCTGAATCACAGCAAATTCAAATTGGAGAGGAAGGGTACTGCCAAAACTTGGCCGTAAAATTTGTAGCAACTTGCTTCAACAGTTGCGACCCTTAATAATCATTAATTTAATTAATGCTGATTGTAAATGTTCTTTTTTTATTATTATTTTTAATCTAATAATGTTGCATTGTACATACAGGTTTATATGTATTGTAATTGTAAAGCAAAAATGATAAAACATTGTAATGTTTTTGTAAAGCTTTGGGAACACATACTGAATTATGTAATGCCAATAAAGCATTGAATAGAGAGAGAGAGAGAGAGAGAGAGACGGAGAGACAGATAGACAAAGAGTGTGTGTATATGTGAGAGAGATCATCTGTGCCGGATATTGGATAGAGATGATAATGGGTGGAAATGCTGGCTCTACATATGTATGATATCCTTGTCTTTATCATGACATTATAATTATGAACATTGTAATTGCAGAGACTTCTTTCAACAATGTGTCAGTATGAGTATCTCTTGTACACAAAAATATGCACTATATATAATTAAAAAATGTGTTTGCAATGAAGCGAATTGAATTGAGAGAGCGAGAGAGTGAGAGAGAGATCCTCCCTCCTTCGTTACTCCTCCCCCTCCCTCTTCCCTCCTCCCCTCCGGGTGAGGGGTGGGGAAGTGTGTGTGTGTGCGTGTGCGTGCGTGTGTGAGCACGACGCGCAGGTGAGAGACCCACGCGCTGACTCTGAGAACGCAGGGACGGACCCTGGGAGACGCACGGCTGCGGGAAAAACGGAAGCATGCTGAGGAGGAAGAGGAGCGTGTCTTTTGGGGGGTTTGGCTGGTAGGTTAGCTTTAAAGCCTGGTGTGACAGGGAAACCCAAGGGGGTGAGCACGGTTAAACAGCTCTCTCTCTCTCTCTCTTTCTCTCTTTCTCTCTTCCTCTCTCTCTCTAAATCTCTCTCTCTCTCTTTCTCTCTCTCTCTCTCTCTCTACTGCAAAATTACAAATATATGCCAAAGATGACATGGGTAATTTCTGTGTGTGTGTGTGTGTGTGTATGTGTGCAATTCTGACTGCTTCTTGCTCAGAGTGGACAGAGAACCCGCTTGAAATGCAAAAATGTACATTTACATGGTCTATCTGTCATCTCATAACGCTTGGTGTTATTTGTTGTATTTTTTAGGTGTTTGATTTTTATGCCACATGATTTTCTTCTGTTTGCTTAGTGCTCACAGAACAGAGTAGTAAAAGGGCGATGCTTTAAAGTTGTGTTCTTAATACAGAGCCCTATGGCATCTGTGTGTGTGTGATGTTTCGGAAGCTACCTTTCCAAATCATTGTGTGGTTATGCGTGTTCAAGGTTAACAAAATTCATTAATTTGCGCTGTCATTTTAAGGTTTAAAATAGAAATGATCTTCTTGAGTAAGAGAGAGAGAGAGAGAGAATGTGTGTGTGAGAGAGAGATAATCTGTGCAGGTTATTGAATAGCGATGATCATGGCTGGATACGTAAGTAAGTATTGTCTCACTGTTATCTTTATCAGTACATTATAAATATGAACATTTTTAAAAGCAGAGAGTAAGAGGAGATTTTATGTGTGAGGGTCTGATACATCTAGTTCCCTGGCACCTGGACACTCAGATCTCAGAAGATCTCAAGATGCTCTTGCCTTCCCATCCGGAACAGCACTTAGACGTGCCAGCTTAGGCTGTTCAGATTCACTGAGGGGCAGGTCATGGAACCCTAGCCATTCTGGCATGCCTCTTATTGCTGGTAAACTGTCTTTTCTGGCCTGCATCTCTTACAGTAGCTTCTGTCTGAAATTCAGGATTGAATTGCCGCTATTTGCCGTTGACTGATCTTTGCTTGATGCAATTGGCTAAAAAGTATTGGCTAACAGCCTAAAAGTTGGTGGGTTCATCATTAAGAACTACACTGCTTTTGGCAGGCTTATAGCAGATATTTGTAAACCAGGCATACGATGTTAGGGGTTCACGAAAAGCTCATAATTAGCCCCCCGACCCAACCATGTCAGGCTGCTGTGCGTTAGAGGCTGAGTTGGACTGGACTTGGACACACTGGAATGAACTGGGAAGAACTGGACTGAACTTGATTACATTGGTCCGGACTGAACTTGATTAGAATGGACTGTGTTGCACTGGACTGCACTGAAGCATGATAGGAACAAAGTGGATTACACTACAAGCCTGCGTTTGATAAGACTGGACTGGACTGAACTTGATTGGTATGGGGTAGATTAGACTGGAGCGGGCTGTGCTGGGCTTGGTTGTTCTGGGTTTGCCCGAACAGGCAAACCCAGAACCATTATTTTTAAAGTCTGAAAAATCCCTACGCTAAGCTTTTTACCTCCATCTCAGCGTCCATGCACTTGGGAGAAAAAAAAATTCAAGTATTTGAATTATTTGACTAATGTGAGAGTCTGGGATGAGACGTTTCAGTGAAAAAATTATTCAAAATAATTTCTTTTAATTTTATTGAATGTGCCTTGCAGTATAGGTTTCAGTATAGTAGCACATGGTTCTTGAGATTAAGACCAGAGACTCATGTCCCCTCCGTGGGACAAAGTGAATTGTTGGACCTTCGGAGGATAGAGCACAACAGTAGTTTGAAGATATGCCTCAGTGAGCACAGACTGGTACAGACTAATTGATGTACGCAATGCTGTCTGTCTCAAGATGGCATTAAGCCCATAAGCAGTTAAGCAGCAGTTTTTCAATCCTTTTTTTAAGTACTTCTCTCTGTGTGAGAAGGCCCAGGGGTTGAAAACAACGCAATCAATAATTCAAGCGAAAGGGAATGTTTTAATTTGGATTATTTTCTGCCCCATATATTGCACTGTTCGTCTGTCTCTCTCACTTTACTTCAGACCCTCCCTGCTGCCTTTCAGAGTTATCTTCTGTCCCTCCCCACCCTCTGTGCCTATTTCCACTGTGTCATTTCCACAGCTACAGTTTCACTCAGGCTCACTGAAACAGCTCTCTCGCTGAAGACGTCTCACTATGCATACATGTGTGTGTTTGCATGCGTGTGTGTAGTGCGTGAATGTTTGTGTGTACACCTGTGTGTGCGTGCTTGTGTGTGTGTGCGTGTGAACTACATTGTGTCTCTAAGCCCGTACTCTATGAAAGATGAAATATGAATTGCTGCCTTTTTCTGCTTGCCTTGTTTTGCAGGCTGTGAACAGGGAGTTTAAAGCACTGCTTGGAATGCATTGCGTTTTCCTCCGCGCAGTTCGGAGGCACTCATGGCTTTTACCATTGATTTCTGGCCTCCAGCTTTTCTGTGGAGTCTGGCTTCAGTGTGGGTGGTGGGGGTTGGGGTGGTCTGGCAGGCAGGAATGAGTTACCAGAGACAAAACCTGCAGGGAACCCTGCCTACCTGCCAGGGCTGGAGTCAGCCTGCTGTTGGTGCAGTCCTTTAATGAAAAAGAAACAGATATCATAAGAGCTACTGTCAACAAAATATAATCGCATTCACAAATACAAATACGTGCGCGCACACACGCTTGCACTTGCGCGTGCACAAACACACACACACAAAGAAATTACCCTTGTAATCTTTAGAATATATTTGTAATTTTGCAGTCAATACAGAGATACTGTATTCCTGTTCGGGGTGAGTGTACTGGGACAGGGGGTACGTCCTTATGTAATTTTACAACTTGGAAATCATTATAACAGAGGAAATAGCCTCCAACACTTTCCACTTGAGTCTTTGTAACTTTGATTGATCTGATTTATTTAATGGAAATCTGTTCCACTTTTATGATATTCATCCTGGAGCAATCATAGAGAGAGAGAGTGAGAGCAAGAGAGAGACAGAGACAGAGAGAGAGGGGACTTTACTTACAAAAGAGTGCATTTCCCAATCACTTCCTTGGGTGGCACTGACAAAAGACTACATGCACAGCACCCTGTCCCCAATTTACTGGAACATCAGTCACAGTTAATGGTTAAAAGATGCTTGTGCGTTGCCAGTAACGTAGTTGCACAGTCATCGTCACCTCGGTAGTGGGGGTCACACCTGGTTTGGGTGTTGATTTTCTGATGGGTGGGGCCACTACCTGAGTGGAAAGAGTGTGAGGTTGTGTGGGGTGCGTGTGGAAACAGGATGACCACTGGGGAGTAGGTGAAGGGGCCTGAATGAGTGTTAAAAGAGGGTTGTGTAAGATTTTCCTAGGGTGGAAAATATGCACCAACATGTACACAGTTACTTATTTTGGTAAGTGCCCCATTACCGCTGCCGTAGCCATTACGGGTGTGTGCCGTAGTCACTGTAGGTCGCGCTAGTAGAGTTCAAGGGGCTGGTGTGAAACCCATTTGTTTGAGTGACGGGTCTCTGCTCCGCCCCCTTCCAGAGGACAAAGTAAGCCGTTAAACTGCCCTGCTCCGCTGTACCCTACCTGTGCCGGGTCCTCCCAGGGTGTGTTTTCATTTACGGGATGTTGTGTGAGCTTTTAGGATGAGGATGTGGGCTGCTCTGGGCGGGGTGTTCACACAGGAAGGGCGTATGTGCTGTGTGTCTCCCCCACGGCTGCTGCGGCAGCGTGAGAATACAAACGAGAAAAGAAAGTGTGCCGCTGCTGAAAATGACATGTTATTTTTAGTGTGAATGCGACCTTTTTTTCTGTGTGTGTGTGTGTGTGTGCGTGTGCGCATGCCTGCCTGGGGAATATGGCACTAATGAGCATTTAACCCGATGGAACTGTGCTGGATAATCAATGCTGTGGTGACATATCATTAGGGCTTCACACCTTTGAGGAGACAGCCTGTGCTTTGTGCAGGGAGCAGTGTGTGGACCTGCGGGGGAGCAGTGTGTGGTCCAGTACAGTTTACACTTAAGTCACTTAGAAGCTGCTTTTAGCTGAAGATACTTAGGAAACTATAAAGTGTGCCTGTGAATATAGTTGAGTGCATTATGGGTTTATCTGTGCATAAGTGTCAGCTGTGTAGAGAGTTGTGTAGGGGGCAATGCAGGGATTGCTGTGAGGTCAGTGTAGGGGTCAGATGAGCAACAAGTGTAGTGGACAGTGTCATGGCTCATGGTCAATCTATGGGGAAACATAAGAAGCAGTTCAAAGATTATCGTTTGGATCAGTCTAAAGGTCAGTGCTGTGGTTGGGGTAGGGGGAAGTATATAGGGCTCAGTCACGTGCAATGTAGCGAGGACTATGTAAGGAGCAGCAATGCTCACAACTCAATGAAGGTGGCATTGTAAGGGTCAGATTCAGGGTTAGTGTAGGTGGCAGTGTGGTAGACAGCATGGAGAGCAATGTAGGGAGTAATATCGGGGTAGCGTAGGGAGCAATTTAGGGCCTTCTGCAGCGAACAGTACAGGGGTCTGGGAAGGTAACACCGCACTGGTCACTGTAGGGAGCAGTGTAGGGGTCAGTTTAGCGCTAATGTAAGTGGGCAACATAAGGGAATCGTATGGGTCAGTGTAATAGTCAGTATTGGGAGCAATGTCTGGAGAATATGTGGGCAGGTTAGGGAGCAATTTAGGGGCCATTTTAGAGACAGTTAATGGTCAATGTAGGGGACATTGTAGGGGTCAGCGTAGGGTGTAGTAGAAGATGAAGGAGATATACTTTATTGAACCCAGTGGGGTAATTTGTCCTGTGCATTTGACCCATCCTTAGTTACCTAGGAGCAGTGGGCAGCTGCCTCTCTTGTGCTGCGCCTGGGGGCCAACTCCAGTTCTGAGGCAAGTGCCTTGGTCAAGGGCACCCGCAGGAGTGCACCTAACATGCATGTCTTTGAGGGACAGCATAGAAAGTGTTATTGTGACTAGTATAGGGGTCGCAGAACATGGCTCATTTTAGGGAGCGCTAGCAGAGGGTGAGTTCCGTGAGAACTGTGAGTGTGTCCGGGAACATTCAGACTGCACTTGTAACACAGGATGTAACAATCTCCTTCTTCTCAACAGCAGTGTTGTAAATGACTTTGTTTCCAGCTGTGTCATCACTATACAGTATATGCAGACTCCCCGACCTCTCAACCATAACGGATGTTGGAATTAGAGAGTGATTGCTGTACTTTATGAGCTGCTGCAGTAGAGTTACAATAAAAACAAACATTTAAAGTAGTTTGAGTGTGAACAACTGTTGATTTTATCGTTATACCTTCCTCACCATAGACACTGAGAACACAATATAGACAAAGGGCATTTTCTGTCTCTACATGATGTGTGTGTGAGTGTGTGTGTGTGGGTGCGTGCGTGCGTGCGTGTATGTGTGCTGGTGTTTGTGTATGTGTGTAACTGACTGTATGTGTGGTTGTGTTTGTGTGTTTATGTGTGTGTGTGTGTGTGCTGGTGTTTGTGTGTGTGTAACTGATTGTGTGTTTGTGTGAGAACAAGAGATAGAGAAAGAGGGAGAAAAGATTATAAAGAAAGTTTATCTATACATTACATTACATTACAGGCATTTAGCAGACGCTCTTATCCAGAGCGACGTACAACAAGTGCATTGGTTCACGGTGTAGAGGTGCAAAAGAAACACACTAGAGTGAAGTAAGGATCGTAATGCCAGAAGTGACCACATCGATCAGGACTCCAACCCTGTAGAGTAACCTGTTCAGCAAACAACAATCCTACCAAGTACAAACTAGTATTGGAATTACATTTGCCTAATCAGACAAAAACAACAACAACAACAACAATCCTGCCAAATAAACTAACATAATCGTATTATCCTAACTAGGTACATTGAGCACGAGGTACATATACGAAAAGGGATGTTGAAAATTGCAACACTGTTGTTTCATTATTGTGTGTACATGTACAGATGATTTGATGAAATGCTTTTTTGAATGTTTCTCTTTTGAATGAGGCTGTGGGGAAGTGTTTTTCTTCCCACAGAAACTTTCATTTTGTGTTTTGATTCCTTTGGATCTGTGGGAAAAGGGTAAGAAACAGTGAAACAGCAAGGGTGTTAAGTGCAGCACAGGGTGACAGTATTGCTTAAAGGAGTTTTACAGAAAAAAGGCAAATGGAGTTACCCATTGATAGCATGAACCCACTTAATGGATTTTGTGTCAATATTTATATTTAGTGCAACGTGGATGGGCACACGTATACACACAGGTACAAGCTCATGCACAGACACAGGCATTCACACACAGATGCACATGCACACACAGGCGCTCGCGCACAGGTGTAGGCATACTCAAGCATGCATATAGTACTGCAAGTGAGAACATATTTGTAAATGTATGCCTATTCCCCTGGGCTGACTTAAACATTGAAATTTATTTCTGTTTGTCTGCAGGATTGACAAGTCCACCATCAGTGCCCTGAAAGGCAGGTGAGTTATCTGAGTGTCTGGCTGCCATTTGGGTGTGTGTGTAGCTGCCTCTTTACCAGCTCTGCTGCTGATAGATCACTGAGGCTGGGTGTCCTCCTTTAGCGGCAATGTGGAACAGTTTTCCCTGTGACCTGGGGCCTCGTTTTTTTGGTAGCAAACTTTTATGGGCTGGCTCTATGAACGTACCTGTGCATTTCGTGGGCGTCAGTTCCAAGTATGGCAGACAGAGGGCGCCCTGGTTCACCTAGGATAGGACAACACTGAGCAGGATTAAGAACAGTGTTAAAGCTTTTGTTCTGGCACAATGTATTCCAGCATGCCACCCTTTTTTAACATGAATGAGTTGAAGGTTTTACTCTTTCACATTTTATCCAATTCTGAACTTTTGCCTGTGATCCCAGAAGACAATCAGCTAATAATAATTTCACATCCTGACAGCCTAAATAAACATTTAAATGAATATAGTAATATAAATAGTGTTATTGCCTACTTTACATTGTACATATTGTTCACTCTTTATTACATTAGGACTGCTTCACAATAATCTAATGTCCATGTACGTTTTCACCAACTTGTCAGGCCCTCATAACGTCAGAGCCCCACACCAAATGGACTGTTACAGTATGCCACCAAATACAATTTTTCTTAAAAGACATGTTTTATTATGTATCTTTGACAGGAAAATGTGTCAAAATGATTGGCACCTATTATATATATAATAAAACAATAACTGCAATGAAATTGTTCTCATATAAGCTTATCTCAGACTTACAGAACTGCCTTTCGTCACTTCCTGTTTCACTAGGGTAGAAAAATGAGGAAACGTGCATGTAAAATCCCTTTGTCATCCATTGCCATGGGGAACGCCAAAAAACTGTTGACTCAAAATAGACAAATGGCTGTTGACCTACACGAATCTGGTAATGAGTACAAAATGTACATAAATGGTTAAACATAGCGCTACGCGCTGCCAGGCCAGTCAAAAAGTTTCAAACATTTGGAAAGGTACAAATTTGCCAGGAAGAGGAGGTCCATGTTGTCCCCACACACAGTGAGGAATATGGTGAGTGAAATAAAGATGAACCCAAGGATCACAGTTTGAGAGCTGCAGAGATTAGTACAATCTTGGGTTCATCAAAATTTGACCGTAAAAAACGCCACCCCCATACCTAGAGGATCTCTGGAAGGGTTGCATGAACAAAGCCCTTACTGAGAGCAACCAACAATCAAAGCGTCTGGACTCTTGGTGCTATGACTAGCGCTATGGTCAGATGTGACCAAAATGAAACTTTTTGGCCGCATACACCATTGGCATATTTGGCGTCAAAAGAGGGACAAGAAAAATCGCCTCATACCTGCCGTCAGATATGTCACATTCTGTAATGCTTTGGGGCTGTTTTGCTGCCAGTGATTCAGGGGCTCTTGTTAAGGTCAGTGGCGTAATGAATTCTGCCAGGTACCAGGACATTTTGGCCAAAAACCTGGTCTTCCCAAAAACCCTTGTCCTTCTCAGACTGTGGTCTTATCAACTGTATCAACAGCCTGTAGTTTGAATTAAAGAGGGCGACATAGCTCAGGAGGTAAGAGCGATTGTCTGGCAGTCGGAGGGTTGCCGGTTCAAACCCCACCCTGGGCGTGTCGAAGTGTCCTTGAGCAAGACACCTAACCCCTAACTGCTTTGGCGAATGAGAGGCATCAATTGTAAAGCGCTTTGGATAAAAGCGCTATATAAATGCAGTCAATTTACCATTTACCAAGAGGGCAGTCTATAAGCACAAACCTAATGATGTTAAAGATCTTAAAAGGTTCTGCATGGAGGAATGGTTCAAGATCCAAATGTGTTCTGTAACCATATCAAACATAGGAGAAGGCTCAGTGGAGGCTCAGGCTTTTCAGAGGAGGCTCCACCTAGTCCTTATCACAGGAGTGTTATTTTTGTTGATTCTGTTGAATCATTAATAAAGTAAAATATTTTCCACGTGTAGACAAATTACAATGTATCTTAGTAATAGTGTTATTTGTCTTTTTTGTACATCTTTATCAAGGGTGGAAATTATTCTGAAACTGACTGTATCTCTATCTGTGATTGATCAAAACTCAAAAAATCTGGTAGGCAGGTTGGTTTGTATGCCAAAGACTTTGATAAGTATGCTTACAAGACACTTTGTGGCTCTATAGCAATTGGTTGAAATCCCAGTTTACAAAAACTAGTAAAAGTAAGCAGTTTATCATGGAGGCTTAAAGCTTTGTCCACATTTTCCCCTGGCCGCAACATATAGTTTCATAATATGCAAGATTTGCATTACCTGCATTTGCATTTTTGAATTGAGTACTACTACTGAAAGCATCGTCTCCTCAGAAACTGACGAATGCATGCACATGAAACCTGGCACATACCATCAATAGACTCAGATAGACTATGTGTTCATGGACAATAGATGATAGACTATGTATACACGATAATGCACAGTTATTTGCTTACTGTATGCGATTGATGAAGTCACCGGATTTTGTGTGAAGATGGAGTGGGCCTCACTGTTTGAGTGCCAAATTTGGATGCAGTCTGTTGAAAAATCAGGTGTTCACATGCAATATAATTACAATGTTTGAAAATATACCTAAGTGTAATGTTCTTGGGGTGGTACGTCCAGCTGGGCCACCCAGTGAACATATAGTACCCGCTTTCAGCCCACCGTCAGCGCAACCACCAGTCTTCCAGCACTGTGTAAATTGGCACTGTCGGCTAGCGCTGATCGCTAACACCTGCGGACGGTCCGTCTGTCTGTCTGTGGCAGCTGCGTAAATCCTCCAGTCATCCGTGACCTCGCAGCTTGGCTGCAGGCTTTAAGAAGGGCAGCTCTGCTCTCCCCCAAATTGACGGAGGACCTTCCAGAGATAGGACCAGCCTGGAAACATGACTGGTTGTTTCAAACTGGAACAAATTGAGATAGAAAAGATGTTAAAAAGATGTTCTCTTCAGCCTTTTCTGTGATGTACAGTAAATTAAATGTGGCATATGGAAAATGTAGCTTCTCGGACAGTCCTTTATTTAGTTTGTTTATTTGAAAGTAATGAATTAGGGTAGTTGTTTTCATTTATATTACATTTTTCAGGCTTATATAGGCAATAATAGAAATATGTATCTGCATTGTCTTTATTGGTTGCATGGCACTTATTAAATGTGTGTCTTTCATTCCTCAGTGTTCTTGTTCTAGTCAGGGCAATCTGTTTGGAAATGTATGGGATTCATGAACAGGAGGCCATTACATGTACAGCTTTGACAACCCGTGAATGCATTCTTTAATTTCCCCTTCCATACCAATGATTCATTTTGTGTGTGTGTCAGAGAGACGTGCACACGATGTTCCATCTCACGTTACTGCCGTTGATCTGAGGTACAACTAAATATAGCTCCTGACCATTCCAGCCTCAGGAGATAATTACCTGGCCCAGCGTTCCCCCTCACACAAAAGCAATTCATTTTTTATCAGCACATTTCATTCATGACCAGTTTTTCAGTATTTATTTATATCATATCCCATTTACTGTATATGCTACACCATTTCCTGCCTGGCCAATTGGGTGGAGATATTGGTCTTTGTGTGTGTGTGTGTGTGTTGTGTCAGCTGGTGTTTGTTTGTGTGAAAGTGTTGTGTGTACGCTGAGGTTTGTATTTGTTGTTTGTGTCTGTGTCATGCATCTTCTTGGGTCAGAGGGCTTGTTCCTCTAGTAATGGAGACATTCACACTTTGTCTGCCTGCAGAGCGTAACCCTGGAAACGGAGCGTGTCCACAATAAAACAGTCTGCTAGATTCAGTTTTAACATGATAATTTATTCAGATACACCAGGGTGTCTCTCACAACTTTATTGACACGCTAATATTCACAATGAACTACAAATTCAGGCTAATCATACGCCACTCAAAAGACGACATTATTTAGCGCCTAGACAGCTACTCATATGAATCATGTCAAACTTGATTTAAGTGTGATAACGTGGGCCACCAAATAACTTCTGGGAGCCACTGGTAAAGAGTGTGAGAGAAAACAACAAAGACAACGCATTCAAAAGATCCAGCATATTTACTCTGATTCCTAACAAGTGTTTATTAATTAATTTCACCTTGCTAAAAATGAAAAGATGCCCTTCAAAATGAATGGTATCTTTTATAAAGATGAGTGAAAAAAGGCTTAGAAAATAAATGAACTGGAAATGAACTTGTATATATTTTATGCTCAAAGAATTGTCAAATTATATTGTTTTATATACTGCAGGTATCACAATTATCAAGTGGTCTTCTGTAGTGTTTAATGAGATCGGTGAACATATTGGGTGGTTTTTGGCCATTCCTTCTTACAGAATCTTTCAGTACTCTTCAGATCCTTTGGTTTGTCCTGTGAACCGCCGTCTTCAATTCAAACCGTAAACCATTTTGTGGTTGATTTAAAGGTGTGGTGTCTTGTGGAAATTTGCAGCCAAGAACTTCTTGGGGCGGTTGGTTGGGGGCGTGGGGGGGGGGGGGGGGGGTCTTTCTGTCTGTGGAGTCTAGTGGTACAGGAAGCAAGTTTATTTATTTATTTATTTATTTATTTAAACCCCTCATTAGACTGGATATATCTTCCAAGAACGTGGTTCTCTTTTGTGCTTTAGACCAGGGTGATCATTGTCAGTTGGGAATTCAAGGGATTGTGTTCAGTCAAATATCAAGGGGCTGAATATGTGGCCGACTGTAGACTGCTAGTTTTGGCGGGATTTTAACAAGGACCACGGCATTAACACCCCTATACCTTTGAAAAGCACCACGGCATCTTTAATGACGTAAGGAGCATGGATTAATGACTCATGAGCTCCCCTGGCACAGCACTGAACAGCTTAAAACTTTTTAATAACTTTAAAGCTTTTTGTAAAACACGCAACTCCTACTTTAGCTTTCTCTGAAACATACATAAGTTTACATGCATAGTTTAGCTTTCTGTCATATATATGTACATTGTAGCTTATCTACCTGTAAAGCAGAAGTACCTTGTACTAGTTTAGCTTTCATTGAATCATACGTATCTTGCAGGCTAGCTGTAGCGAGGAGCAAGCAATCACAACATAAACGAGATGTAAAGTGTTTGTGGCTTTTTGTTACATTGACTCACCAAGTGTACGGTTTAACAACCCAGCCGGTATGATGGTCTCTGTTTTTATTCAGAGAACAGAACTGAATAAGGTCTGAATAAACATATTTATAAATCCGTTAACCGGCAACAGTGAGTGGAGCACTCTTTCATAGAGCTCGGGCTGAGTCATGGTGGTGCCGGTCTCTCATTTGGGAGATGGGGTGACACGAATGGGCCCCTCTCAACTCACTTTGAGCTGCTTGGCGCGGAGGGTGGAGATGGAAGGGGTGTAGCGAGATTCTGGTGTTTGCTTTTTTGCTCTGAGGAAGGGCTTTGTGTGTCACCTCTGATCTTGCCGCAGGCAAGGTTATGTCCTTGTCGTGTGTGTTGTCTGTGATGGTTGTATAAGGCTGTTTTGTGTCTGATTGGTATGTATTTGTTATTTGTTTCGCTATGCTACCCTCAGGTTTCAACACATTGTGTGTGAGTAGGGGTAGGATGTGTGTGTGTGTGTTTGTGCGCGCACGCGTGTGTGTACTTGTGTTTGTTTATGCTGCGGTCATATCTGTGTGTGTGTGTGTGTCTGTGTGTGTGTACTTGTGTTTGTTTATGCTGGGGTCATATCTGTGTGTGTGTGTGTGCACGTGTGTGTATACTTGTGTTTGTTTATGCTGGGGTCATATCTGTGTGCGTGTGCGTGTGTGTGTGTACGTGTGTTTGTTTATGGTGCGGTCATATCTATGTGTGCGTGTGTGTGTGTGTGTGTGTGTGTGTGTGTGTGTGCGTGTGTGTGTACTTGTGTTTGTTTATGCTGCGGTCATATCTGTGTGTGTGTGTGTGTGTGTGTGTGTGTGTGTGTGTGTGTGTGTGTGTGTGCATGTGCGTGTGTGTGTACTTGTGTTTGTTTATGCTGCGGTCATATCTGTGTGTGTGTGTGTGTGTGTGTGTGTGTGTGTGTACTTGTGTTTGTTTATGCTGCGGTCATATCTGTGTGTGTGTGTGTGTGTGTGTGTGTGTGTGTGTGGTGTGCGTGTGCGTGTGTGTGTACTTGTGTTTGTTTATGCTGCGGTCATATCTGTGTGCGTGCGTGCATGCGTGCGTGTGCGTGCGTGTGTGTGTGTGTGTGTGTGTGTGCGTGTGCGTGTGCGTGTGTGTGTACTTGTGTTTGTTCATGCTGCGGTCATATCTGTGTGTGTGTGTGTGCGTGCGTGTGTGTGTGCGTGTGTGTTCCCTGTGGGGAACAGAGGGCAGCTAAAACAGCGGAACTCTTTTGAAAGCCAGCAGGTGCAGAGGGGCACAGGTATGATTTCCATTTCTTTTGTGTCATTCTGTCTCCATGCGCTGCTGTGTGTGTGTGCGCGTGTGTGTGTGTATGTTTAATATTCAGGTGTTCAAAGGCTCAGAAGAGCTCCCTCCTTCCATGTTTTGCCCTAGATACCCCTCACACAGGCAGTTTATGCAGTGTATGAGGAAGAACAGCCTGAGAGGGTACTCTGAGATGTGTATCTTCCGGTGTGTGTTACTGTTAATTCACTGAATTAAAAATTTTGTTCACATTAAGCCCCAGTTCAATGTCTTATATTGTCAACATCCAATCAATTCACTGTATTTTAATTATCAATGTTTGTGACATATTGCCTACCTTTTCTCAGTTTGTGCCAAGGGAATTACACCTGCCTCTGAGGTACCCTTTATGTTGGGTAAAAACGTTTAAAGATGTCAAAGGTGTGTGTATGTGCATGTGAGTATGTGTACCGTTTTTGTGGTTTCCTGATAGAATAGGTCAGTGAGACAGCAGGGAGTGACCCGGTAGGTAAGGCTGGCAGGGATTTGTAAGGTTGTCAACACCTCCCCCGATTCCACCCCCTCTTTATCCAACAACAAAGTGAGTAGCTCTGCATTCACTTTGCACCCAGAGCAGGGGATAATAACTGCATAATTTGAGGCCTGTGTGTGTGTGTGTGTGTGTGTGGCTGTTTGCGTGTGATTGTGGCTACGTGGATCTGTAAAAAGGCTGTGTGTTGAGAATCCTTTTAGTCTTAATGAGAGAGAGATAACAAGCAGACAGGTGCCGTTTTCGCTGGGAAAGATGCCACGTAAATTATGGTGAGTCCAGTGTGTTTCTGAGCCATGAATGTTTGCATGTATGGGACAGTGCAGCGTGTGTGTGTGCATGCTTTAATCTGTATGTGTCCATCTGTATTAATCGTGTGTTGTTGTATGTGTCCTGTTCACAGTTTGTGTGTCTGTCCGTATTAATGGCAGTGTAAAAGCGTGTTTGTGTGTGTGTGTGCACGCACGTGTGTATGTGTGTGTATGTGCGTGAGTGCATGTGCACGTGTGTTTGTGTGTTAGTGTGTGTGTGAATGTCCATGGCAGGTCTGTGGGTGTACGGGTGTACTTACATATCATATATGTTGTTATATGGATTGGCTCAGCCTGTCTGTGTTTGAGATGCTGCTTGCCTACTGGGCAGTGTGGTGAGTGTGCGCTTTGTCTGATGAATGCCAATGAGCACAGTGCAGTCCCTGCCGGTCTCTACCACTTAGGGGCCTCCATTTTGGGTCTAGCAGTGTGAGTTGGGAAAGAGAGAGCTCACACTGTAGCTACTGTTGAGGCTGGAGGTTGGAGACCACTGCTGAGTCTTCTTCATTGCCTCTTCTTGCTCTGTCTCAAACTGCCAGATCTGTGTGCAGGCATGATGGCCACAATGACCAATAAGCTCAGTGTATTGATATTGGCGCTCACTGGCACTAATATATTGACATTCAGTTGAATGCTAATACGTTTGCTCTCATCAGTGACTGTTAAACCAGTGACCACACCCATGGGTACTGAGGAAAATCAACATCCCTTCAAAATGAGAGACTGTGGGGCCAGATAGCAGTGCAATAGTACAGTGCTCCATTTTGTGTAAACGGGCATCGGTATTTTTAAATATGAATTACAAATTAAGCAGTTTTGGACCAGAAACCAAATGAGAGATATTTTTAATGTACCATTCTCTATATTTTCAGTTAATTCATTTTTCTTGAAATAAGCTAGAAGTTCCATTTAAGACTGTGCGATCATGGTTTATAAATTGAATAAAATAAATATATTTTCTCAATAAGATGCGCAATTGTGTGTTTGGCATACAATTGGACATATTTCAAATGATACTTTATTACCCTTTTATAATATAATAATACTAATAATATTATTATTAATAATAATAATAATAATAATAATAATAACAACAACAACAATAAATATTGCTGTTGTTATCGTTATTATTATTATTGTTATTATTATTATTAATAATAATAATAATAATAATAATAATAACAATAATTTCCTCATTATTACTGCACTGTGGAGAACCCGCTAGGTCCTTAGGAAAGTCTGCCTCAAAACAGAGTCTCAGGTAAACATGGACAGGACTGAGTGTACCGGGATGAGATTGGGCAGCGGGGCTCTCCGCTGTCACTGAATGGCCCATGCCTGACCACTGAACCGGATTTGCTGAAAAGTGCTCTGACACTGTCTCTGTGCAGATTTACAGTCACCTCTGCTGCCCCCTGTCTGTCTCCCGCCTGCACTACTACGCAGGATCGCCGCCACTGTTGCTATAGAGAAGAGGCTACGTTATGTCTGCCGCGGCGTTTACGAAGCTCTGCAGGAAGCAATTAGCCGCTCCTGGGCGTATTCATCCATTAGCCCCTGAGGCTGCGGCTGCAGCTGCAAAAGGGGGAGGGGAGGGTGCTTTCAGGCTTTACCAAGTCTCCCTTTACGGGAACAATGCAGAGCATCATCTGGATGAATGTGTAACCTTCGTAATGTGTAATGGTTAGAAGCAGCGTGCAATCTGGCAGGCATTGGTCATGTCTCGTCTTTTACTTTCATCAAACTATGTCAAAGGTCTCCGTAGAACAGTTACCTTCCCACCATCCACCGGGGCATAATAGCCACTTTTGGAATGTTAAGAGCTTATTTTATAAATGGCCATTCTGTTCAAACAGCCTTTAACCTGCTCAAACAGCATGTTAAAAAAATTACAGGTCCCTTTGTAAGGAATGTTAAAATGTGTGCGCTTCAGAAAGCAAGGTCTTTTTTTTCTTTATCCTTGTTAGTTTTAAATAGTGTGATTGTATTTTGATTTAGACAGACCTTTTGCAAGAGTGCGGTAGTTATTAAAATGTTGGAACAGCTCGTGCAGCCATTCCAAGTCATTTTGTTTCCACTTCCTTTTAAAAAAATATTAGAGTGGCTTAACTTTTCAGAAAAGCGTGTGTAATATTGAATTCTTGACAGAAGTATCTCATGAAACATTGACAGCTTGTTAATGGATAATACACCTGTTTAGCATTTTTGTGGGTGTCTGTGTGATCAACGGTTGTTATTTCAATTGCTTACAATAAAACACAGACACGATAAAAGAAAGAAAACCACTTGAAACTAATGGAATATATAACTGCCTGTCAAAGTAAGCAAAAAATAAAAACCAGATAAAGAATACATAAATATGTAAAAGCAATGAAGTGTTTTTGCTTTTCCGTGTTACATCGGTCAAAACACTGATAAAAGACTCTTGCATCACAAGTTATTTAGCATGATTGTTTGTGTGCATATATAATTATGCTGAAGTAGCTGAACAAGTCTTAATGTGACTTATCCCCAATATATGTACATATATGTATGAGCTAACAACAAGCATACTGCCTGTGTTCGATCACCTCTGTCACTGTCAGTGTTATTCCACACGAGGGCGCTAGAGATTAGCATACCATATTTGAGAACATTCACTTCGGCGCGTACCTTTGCTGTTTTAGACTATTGTGGTGTCAAAGTAAGTGTATTTGTGGTCAGGGTGAGAGTTATACTCTCAGTTTAATGTGAGTAATCAGTAATTTGTGTATTTCCATTAAATTGGGTTGTACTTACATTAGCCTCAAGCTCAGTGGTTTTCAGCCCTGGTCCCGGAGAGCTACAGGGTCTGCTGGTTTTCATAGTGACTCTGCACTTCATGAATCAATTAGAGCAGTTGATTACACAGTTAACTCAACTCACCTGGTGCCTTGGGTCTCAATTGGGTGCTGATTTTAAGGTGAAAACAAAAACCAGCAGACCCTGTAGCTCTCTCTCCAGGACCAGGGTTGGAGACCACTGCTCTAGCTGGAGGGGTTGCTCTAACCATTGGCTTCAGCTTCAGAATGAACCTTTTTTAAAGGCCTCCTGCTTGTGTTTGTGTGTGTGTGTGTGTGTGTGTGTAATATGTATATGTATGTATATATATATGTTTGTATATATATATATATATATATATACGCGCACACACACACACTCACTCACCGGCCACTTTATTAGGTACATGTGTTCAACTGCACGTTAACGCAAATATCTAATCAGCCAATCACGTGGCAGCAACTCAGTGCATTTAGACATGGTCAAGACAATCTGCTGATGTTCAAGCCAAGCATCAGAATGGGGAAGAAAGGTGATTTAAGTGACTTTTAACGTGGCATGGTTGTTGGTGCCAGACTGTGCCGGGCTGGTTTGGGATTTTCACACACAACTATCTCTAGGGTATACAGAGAATGGTCCGAAAAAGAGAAATTATGCAGTGAGCGGCAGTTCTCTGGGTGAAAATGCCTTGTTGATGGCAGAGGTCAGATGAGAATGTCCAGACTGGTTCGAGCTGATAGAAAGGCAACAGTAACTCAAATAACCACTTGTTACAACCGAGGTATGCATAAGAGCATCTCTGAACGCACACCACGTCAAACCTTGAAGCAGATGGGCTACAGCAGCAGAAGGCAACCCGGTACTAGCAAGATATACCTAATAAAGTGGCCGGTGAGTGTATATACATGTATATGTGCGTATGTGTGTGTGTGTGCTTGGAAATGCAACCTGTTGCAAGTAATAATAAACTCAGGTATTAATTGACAGGAAAAGGATATTGCATGAGGAATTGCATGAAATCGTTCAAAAGAGAACTAATCGTTCAGAGAGAAGAAAGCTGTGGAAAAAATGCTTGGTTTGTCTTAATGAGAGACAATTTGAGTCGTATAGGGAGAAGGCCAAAATGACTAGCTCTAATTGCGAGTCTCTGTAATTGCACATTTAGTGAAAGAAATGTTGCAGTATTACTGTAATTCCACAAATGAGTGTAGCACATAAAACATTCACATTTTTAAACCTTTTGTTTCTTTAATTTTAGTGTCAAAGTCTCATTCATTGCTGGAAAAAAATTCATCTGTAATTTTGAATGTCAGAATCTAAGACATCTGTGAGTGTGTCAATACAATGTATATTGCTTAGGAATAAAGAAGTACACATTTTTAAAAAATGTCCAGAAAAGCACTTACCTATTTCTGCAAAATACCATTTAATAAGAGATGTGCTGAAATTGCTCAAACTACTATGTGTTATAGCATACTGTGGTCATTGTCATCACGTGTTGTTAAAACGAGGTCGTCTCCAATGGCCCACAACCATGGTGACAGCATCCAGACGGAACCTCGAGGCCATGGCAACTGTGGACTGTACACTCCTCCGGAGGGATTAGTTGCCATGGGGAAACGATGTCGCTGTGATTGATAAAAGCGATGTGTGAGGGCGAGAGCGATTATGGGAAGATCGCTTTGATACCACAGAAGGCTGGTCACGCCCTCCGCATCGGTTGGTTACAACTAAACCACCACCTGGCTTTTGTTTGCTTGTTGGACTGGTATTCCGTTCTGGCACAAAGTCTTGTGTTGGCAATATATCAGACAGAACAGAAACTACTGCAGTGGAAGCGTATCTCATAATTGTTCCTTATGGTCTAATGTCCCACAAAAGGTCATCGTCCCTTATTTAATAGTTGTAGCAGTGATATTGAAGAGAAAGGTCTCTCTCTTGTTATTACAGTGAAACGGAGCTGTCAGAATAACTGAAAAGTGGAGTGAAAGAGAACAGGGAATATGAAATGGCGCAGTAGAGAATTTGCGTGTATGTCGTGTGTGTGGGTGTCTGTGTGTTTTTGTGTGTGTGTGTACACGTGTGTGCATGCATGCGTGTTTGTGTGTGCGTGCACAAGTGTGCACGTGTGTGTGTGCGTGTTTGTGTTTTTGTGTGTGTGCGTGAGCGTGTGTGTGTTTGTGTGCGTGTACACGTGTGTGTGTGGCAGAAGTGTGATGGCCTTTGTTAGCCATGTGCTCCCATGTCTATAATGCAGTGCTTTCCTTTCCAAGGTTGGCGCCATTTCTTGCAAGTGTTGTTTGGATAGCTGTGGAGCAAATAAACTTGAGCAGGAAAGAAAGGGACAAAAAAGATTGTGCTGAAACACAGAAGCCAGCTCCCTTTTTTCATTATTTCAGAAGCACATACACATACAGCCAAGACACAACCTCTTTTGGTGTTAGTCTCTCTCTCTCTTGGTCTCTTTCTTTCACTTCATCTCTCTCTCTCTCATGCACGCTCAGGCGCTGGTTCACAGCAAGAGTCACTGCAGTTCTTATCTACTTCATTACCGACTTCTGAAAAATCTATTAAAACTGCAGTATGCGTCTGTTCCACTGCCTGCGTCAGAGATGAGTGAGGGGGAACAGAATGTGCCAGGCCTTAATCTCAAAGCCAATGGCTTTCAAGAGCTAAATGATCTTTATTCACGCTCATAATCACACCTGCATTTTCCCGCCATCGCCTTCCTGTGTTGTTGATGGAAATTGTGGTGGTTGTGAAAATGATGACTTTTAAGTCACAGTTTGGCTGGTACCGAGGGAGAGGTCCATTGGTGGAAAACAGTTCAGTGGCAATATTTTTTTGTGGAGTGGAGTAGATGTGAGTAAGCAGATAAACAGGTATCGGCCACCGGCTCTGTCTTCCCCCCCCGCAAAGAGAGAGAAGGGGAAATTGATTTGCGGAACCAATTGTAAGGATGACATTTTCAACAGAGGGAAAAGTGAGCTTTGAGGGGAGTCGGAACGACAGAACGAAACAGGGTTTGCGCTGCTGAATTGTGACATTTCAGTTTTGAGAGAAATAGAAACAGGGGAAGGAGGTCGTTTATCTCCATGAATACATTAGAACTGACCTCTGTTGATACAAAGAGGGAGAGACAATCAAAAGCGAAAAGGTGAGGGGGGTGGAAATCAAATTAGTCCCTGATGATATTTCAGCAGGCCTCTGACGGGTAGCAGAACACGCCCCCCCCCGCGCCCCCTCCCCCTCGATGTGAGGGATCAACGGCTGTTTCAATCTTCTCCCCCTCCCCACATCTTTTAGCCTTCTGCTTAATCTTCCTCTTCTTCAGATGAATTTGACATAATGTTTACTACTCTACCCTAATGGAAATGGAATTTACAGTCAACATTGGAATATACTGTAATCCAGCCCTGTTCCTGGAGACCTACCATCCTGTAGGTTTTCATTTCAACACTAATTTGGCACACCTGATTCTGCTAATTAGCAGCTCAACAAGCTCTCTTCTAGCTGTTGAATGAGGTGTGCTTTGTTAGGGCTGGAGTGAAAATGTGATGGTAGCAGTCCAGGAACAGGGCTGGGCAGCCCTGCTGTAATATATTGACATAAATGTCAATATCAAGATCATAAAATTTATTTCAAAATCTTGATGTATATGGACTAATATAGAAATGATTGGCACTTTCAGATACTGTATTATTGTATGTATGTATATGTACATAAATATATATTTATAAATTCACACTCTTGCAAAATGTATTTATCATACATTCCACATAAGTGGAGAAGGTCAGAATAAATTGATGTGGGAATGGGCATCAAAACTGCAGTATGGCCTGATACTGTACAGCTTCACATGACAGAGTAGAAGGGCTTTTCATACATAAAGAAGATCCCTGTATGCCTGAAAGGGGTTTGTCACACAGCCCGTCCGCAGCCTATTTCTGGAAATGACGGACTGCCTGTCAGGCAGTTTCTCAGACAGCCCCCGGCGTCGAGGAGCGGGTCTTAATAGTTGCCTAAGTGCCTTTCCGGCCCGGGCTGTCGCGGGGCGCCGTGCGCGGGTGATGGAGCGGCCCGGCGTGACCGGGTCCCGGGGCGGCGGGGGGGACAGAGACGGGTCAGAGCGCACAGGCTACCGGGGGCCTCCGCGAGGACGCGGGGCCGCAGCGTAGCGAGGGGCCCAGAGGGGGGCGCTGCGCCGGCCGGACACCGGCTTCGCACGCTTCAGCATGCCGCGGCCGTCTGCTCTCCGAGTGCCTCCGGGGCTGAACCAGCTACCTGTCTCCGGCGCTGCCGCATTGCTCAGTTGTCCTTCACGGCAGAGAAAATGGCATCGCTGTTCGCTGGTTTAAAAAATAATAAATCACCAGCACACAGCCTTGGGACAGAAGGGTTATTAAATGACATTGCTCAGTATGTGGTCAGTGAATGGTGTTTGGGCAGTTGGGTCAGTGTCTGATGCCGGTAGGGAGGGTCAGTAAATGCTGTGTGACGGTGAATGTTATTGGATAGTGGAACCTACAGCTCAGGTCAGTTATCAGTTCTGTCTCAGTTCAGATTTGTAAGCCATCAGTGAGTCACAGCCTCTTAATATGCTTATAAAAATATATAAAAATGATGTTTTTGTTAAACTATAAACTGATGAGTGTTCTGATTCTGAATTTATTTTGACTGTTCACTGTGATAAACAAGCTTGTCAATGAAGATAATGATCATCTTCCAGCAGCAGATTAACATTTTATTCATGTTTGCTATTCCCCGAAAGTACCTTTGCGCACTTCACATTAAGTGATTATAACAGCAACAAAGAGATTGGGTAATAGGAATAATTCTGATTAGGACAGAGATTTGGGGCCAGTTTCTAACCTGAACATGAGTAGTTTTTTTTACATTATGATTAAAATGATTGAATGCTAAGTGCAGGTAAATAATGTGATTAGATGCAGGTAAAAGAGGTTCAGCTGCAAATTGGTGCCCCCCCCCCCACCTCCCTTGTGTGTGTGCGTGTGCTTGTCTGTGTGAGTGTATGCGTATCAGTCTGTGAATGTATGTGTGTGTGACCATGCTAGTTCATATGAGTGTGTGCATGTGCGTGTGTGCGTGTGTGTGTGCATGCATGCACGCGTTTGTGTGTGAGTGTATGCTTATCAGTCCGTGTATGTGTAAGTGTGTGTGACCATGCTGGTTCATATGAGTGTGTGCATGTGCATGTGTTTGAATGTCACTGTGTGTGAGCGTGTGTGTGTGTGTGAGCATTAGTTTGCAATAGTGTGTGAATACGCTTGAGTATGTGAGTGAGTGAGCTTGTATTTCTTTTTGTGCATATGAATGTGTGAAATAGTGTATGAGTGTATGTGTGAGCATTCTTGTGAGTGTGTTAGTGTGTGTGAGTTTATGAGCCTGAGAGTGTGTTAGAGTGTGTGAGTTTATGAGCCTTAGAGTGTGTTAGTGTGTGTGAGCCTGAGAATGTGTTAGTGTGTGTGAGTTTATGAGCCTGAGAGTGTGTTAGTGTGTGTGAGTTTATGAGCCTGAGAGTGTGTTAGTGTGTGTGAGTTTATGAGCCTGAGAGTGCGTTAGTGTGTGTGAGCTTGAGAGTGCGTTAGTGTGTGAGAGTGTGTGAGCCTGAGAATGTGTTAGTGTGTGTGAGTTTATGAGCCTGAGAGTGTGTTAGTGTGTGTGAGTTTATGAGCCTGAGAGTGTGTTAGTGTGTGTGAGTTTATGAGCCTGAGAGTGTGTTAGAGTGTGTGAGTTTATGAGCCTGAGAGTGTGTTAGAGTGTGTGAGTTTATGAGCCTGAGAGTGTGTTAGTGTGTGTGAGTTTATGAGCCTTAGAGTGTGTTAGTGTGTGTGAGCCTGAGAGTATGTTAGTGTGTGTGAGTTTATGAGCCTGAGAGTGTGTTAGTGTGTGTGAGTTTATGAGCCTTAGAGTGTGTTAGTGTGTGTGAGCCTGAGAGTGTGTGTGAGTGTGTGTGAGCCTGAGAGTGTGTTAGTGTGTGTGAGTTTATGAGCCTGAGAGTGTGTTAGTGTGTGTGAGTGTGTGAGCCTGAGAGTGTGTTAGTGTGTGTGAGAGTGTGAACTTGAGAGTGCGTTAGTGTGTGTGAGAGTGTGAGCCTGAGAGTGTGTTAGTGTGTGTGAGTTTATGAGCCTTAGAGTGTGTTAGTGTGTGTGAGCCTGAGAATGTGTTAGTGTGTGTGAGTTTATGAGCCTGAGAGTGTTAGTGTGTGAGTTTGTGAGCCTGAGAGTGTGTTAGTGTGTGTGAGTGTGAGCCTGAGAGTGTGTTAGTGTGTGTGAGTGTGTGAGCCTGAGAGTGTGTTAGTGTGTGTGAGTGTGAGTTTATGAGCCTGAGAGTGTGTTAGTGTGTGTGAGAGTGTGAGCTTGAGAGTGTGTTAGTGTGTGAGAGTGTGTGAGCCTGAGAGTGTGTTAGTGTGTGTGAGAGTGTGAGCCTGAGAGTGCGTTAGTGTGTGAGAGTGTGTGAGCCTGAGAGTGCGTTAGTGTGTGAGAGTGTGTGAGCCTGAGAGTGTGTTAGTGTGTGAGAGTGTGTGAGCCTGAGAGTGTGTTAGTGTGTGAGAGTGTGTGAGCCTGAGAGTGTGTTAGTGTGTGTGAGAGTGTGAGCCTGAGAGTGTGTTAGTGTGTGTGAGAGTGTGAGCTTGAGAGTGTGTTATTGTGTGTGAGTTTATGAGCCTGAGATTGCGTTGGTGTGTGAGAGTGTGTGAGCCTGAGAGTGTGTTAGTGTGTGTGAGTTTATGAGCCTGAGAGTGTGTTAGTGTGTGTGAGAGTGTGAGCTTGAGAGTGCGTTAGTGTGTGAGAGTGTGTGAGCCTGAGAGTGTGTTAGTGTGTGAGAGTGTGTGAGCCTGAGAGTGTGTTAGTGTGTGTGAGAGTGTGAGCTTGAGAGTGCGTTAGTGTGTGAGAGTGTGAGAGCCTGTGATTGTGTGAGTGAGCTGCTGGAGGTGTTTGATGGCAGCAGTCACTGAGCTAGTGCCCTGGGCTCTGATCCAGGTCCACATTCTTGACCTGTGTGCGTTCCGGTTATTTTTGTCAGGCAAGATCTGCTTGGCTGTACTTTGATCACTCACACCATTCAGACCTGTGGCTGCAGACACCTTCACGGAGTGTGAGTGTATGTGTGTGTATTTGAGCAAGTGGGGTGGGTGGTGGTGGGTGGGGAGGGGTATAGAGAGAAGTGGGAAGTTCATCTCTATTCATATTTGAGCTGAACTGTGCATGAATTTCATGAAAATTCATGTGCATGAAAATTCATTGCTTTCTGCATACTCTCTCGTCTGTGGGTAAACGATGAGAATTTTCATTTTGATGAGAAAGTCCTGTCATGTCACGCTGTCCCTGTCCGTGCTATCCAAAACAGCGTTAGCGTATGTCATGAACATCTTTGGTTGTGCAGCGTGACGT
>NC_057941.1:26963988-26991488 GCF_018555375.3 Anguilla rostrata | reverse complement strand
TATATAGCTTGATCTCTGACACTGGGTGATAGGTGACGCGTCCGTGGGGTAATGATAGAAGCGAGGAGACGACATGCTGCAGGGTTGATTGCAACAGATACTCGGACTCGCTACTCATGTTGATCTACGGTCAGTTTTGCCTTTTAGCCAACATTGGACAAGGTTGGGACACACACAGGGGAAGACTGATCCTGGATCTGCTCTGCCCTGACATGTTTTCTTCAACATGAGCCCTGGTTTTCAGGGTTAATTAGCCTATTGCCTCTAATGACTAAGTGTTGCCATTAGCACCTGTGCGAGTGTTTGTGTACTGTATGTGCGTTGGCCTGTGCATGCACATGCATGTGTGTTTGTGACAGCGAGCTGTTGCATTAAGCCTAGTGGATGATGTGGCATTGTCTCTCTAACAAGAGCCAAGAGACCCTTCCGGATTCCATGGAGCCGGAGAGCAGGCAAACATGGGACTGAGGCTGGTATTTTTAGCTTCTGCACTTCATTTCTCTTCCTCTCTCACTCTGTCTATTCCCCCCTCCTCCCCTCCTCCTTTCTTCCTTCCTCACTGCCCTCTGGTCATACCCTCTGTCTCATTTTTCTTGTCTAGCCTGGGGAGAAATGGGGAAAGTTTGGCTGTGAAAAAATAAATGTAAATGTCGGTCGAAATGTAATATTCACAGCAAGGATACTCTGAGATGGAAAACCCTCCCATCAGTTACTCACTAATTGATGCAGTGATTGTTCACCTGGCAGAGGGGAAACCGTAATGGGTCAGCCTGCACCCCCAAGCAGCCCCTCATAGACCCGATAGCCGGTTCCAAAGCACAGAGTGGTGTGACTGTGTTCAGTCAGGACTCATCCTCCTTCAAATCCTGAATTTCTGACTAGTACGACTTTCTTTGTTCCAGTTTCTTTGGCTGTTTATGCTTATTTTACAAAGGGTTTGTTTTGACTATAAAGGATTTGCAGATTACTTTATTTCTTCTGCACAGGGAAATATTGCTTGTGGCTGTAAACCATTTATGCTGAAGGAAAATAAACAGGATGAAGAGAGAGAGAGAGAAAGAGAGATTAAGAGGGAGGGCTTTTATTTTCTTTACCTCCACACCTCCATGTGAGTGCATGTGTGAACACAAGAGCACAAGAGAGACTGTGAGACTAAGTGTTAGAGAGAGAGAGAGAGAGAGAGAGAGAGAGAGAGGAACAAGGGAGATATACAAGCAAAAGTGTGGAGAATACAGCGGCCCTGGGAATGCATTTAACGGAGTGAGTGTGCAAAAGAACAAGTGCTGTATGGGTGGCCATCTCAGGAGAGTGGCCACGAAGCGAGAGAGAAAGAGAGGGCGAGAGCGAACAGCTGGTTCTAGCGTCAGATTCACGCTGATGGAGATGGGCCAGCCTCAGCTCCAACGTTACAGACTCCTAACGCTGCCAAGCTTCTCGCCACAGCCCTGAACCCTGTTTTCCCATGCTCACTATTTCCTTCTCACCGTGAACCAAAAAAAGCCTCTGGGTGAGGGCCCTATATATAGTGCAGAGGTGGGGAACCCAGTTCCTGGAAGACCACATCTGTTTATTGTTTTAGTGCGTTTTGTAGCCATCCTGGCTCAGTTAGCCGAAATGGCTGAATACTCATCACAGGCTTCAGCTTAGACAACAGTACAATGTTTCATTTTGGGACACTAGTATATATCCTCTGTCTTTTATAAGCTGGTCCATAAATGTTGCTAAAAGCATAAGCTCACAGCTTACTGATTTGGATTGTGAAATAATCAAAAGCAGAAGCTTGAGATCAGGAAATTGACGCAGCCCTCTAGGAACAGGTTTGTTATGGGCAAATGTTGGTCTCTGTTCCTCAGTGGCTTGCTGAGTGTGAGAGCCAGGTACAGCCGGTCTTTCGAGCTGTGCTGCTGGCTGTTTCCACGCGCACAACGTGAACAACGTGATAGAGCTCCCTTTCTCAAGGCCGCTCACCTTGCCATACAAACAGTCCTTGTGCACACAATAGAAATGGCATTGCACAAACATTTTAATGCTTTTTGAAGAGAGAGTACATTCATTCATTGTGCTGGTGTGATGTGTGCTTTGAACAGAAGCAGAACTATCTCACAGTTGAAATTCAAAATCAGAAAGTTCAGTAGAAGCTCCGGTCATTTTTTAAAGACCCTTAGTGATCACTTTTTTCCTCACAATTAAACTATTAATTAAGATGCATACTTACTTTATCCAAATTTATAAACAGGTAAATAATGACATCTCCCTTTGTTGTAAAGTATGTCATTGTTAAACACGAGCGCTGGAGGTCTGACAGGATATGACTGTTCTGTAATGTATTTTCAATTCAATTTTACTTCTAATTGCGACCCACTGAAGGGACACAACACTGATTCAGCAAAAAGTCATTCTCCATCAGGCTGTATTAGCAGTTTGGTCTGTGAAAGGCCAATACCAAGTCCTCCTGTAGTGACCAATGCAATTTATTTGTTGGTTTCAGTCTAAAAACAAAAGGACTTTAAAATCTCAGGCTTATAACTGTAGTATTTTTATTTTTTTTATTTTGGTTCCTGGTATGTATTATAAGTATGAAAATGTCTGATTTGCACAGGGTTTTAAAGACAAGTGATTATGTCCTGTGCATATGCCATTAACGTGCCATATGTAAGATTGATCAAGATTTTTCAAAGTACACAAATGTCCCACCTTGCTAGTGTATTATATCTATGGTGTCTGTTCACATTATGATTCTCTAGCCTGATCCAGAGGGACCACTGTGTATGCCAGGTCTTGTTCCAGCTGAGCTGTCAGTTATCCAGTTTGGACTGAGCTGTTAACTGAACACTAACCTTTATTTGACATCTCATCACTGAATATGCTACAGATTCTTCCCACAAAAAAATCTGCTGATGGAAATGATATTAGTACTTATATAAAGTGGTTCATATTCAACTCATTTTTGCAAGTGTTTGCCCTTGCACAAACTGGGTGTAGCAGTCTAAAGCTCCATTGATTGTTTTTTTTACATTGTTTTCCAATGAGACAAACTTAGCTGTGTTGAGAATTTACTTTTTATTTACTTGAATCTTTCAAAGGTCGCAAATTTCTGTCAGTCAGTACTTGTTATGTAATTTAAAATCCATATCCTAGCCCATGACAGTCACCTCCATAACAGTGAGTCCCATAGGACTAGATCTGTGGAACATTGATCTTTATGATCTTTGTGCAACAGCCATCCTGTTCAACAGGGAGCAGATTACCTGCCAAACTGGTTGCTGAAGTGAGGACTCTTTCCACATTTTCCCTTTCATACAACAAGAGTTCATAGCTGAATTTTTATATTAAGTTGATAATCAAAACTAAAACTGCTCTGCTTCAGGAATAACGTCACATTGCTTATTTAAAGGGATAATTCACTGTCTGGGTTTTCAACATTATTTCAGTTTTAGTATATGGTTTGATTTGCCAAGAAAAATTCTGTGCAGTGAAGATTATTTAAGATTACTTTGAGTACTTAAATACTATTTGATAGTAAAAGTTTCCGGTGAGTTGCTCTGCAAGCTTTAGATTGGCAGGCATGAGTTATTCAGAGGTCATTATTGCAATGTTATTCCTCCAGAGGTTAAGGTAGCTTTACAGTATTACCCAATTACCCTTCAAAGAAATTACATTTACTGTTACGTTTGGTTGGAACTATTTACTACGGCGTATGCAACCTGAGACTGCTGCGCTCGTGGAAAGAAGTACCGGCACGATATAAAAACTGATCCATGTTGCAAGCTCACACAACTAGGACCTCTGCAATAAATAGCAACCTGGGGTGAGTTAAAATGGTACAATTCTGTACTGTACGTGTTTCACACGCTGCCTCCCAAAAGCCATACCACTCACAATGTGGACATGGCTTTCTGAAACTTACCCTCTTAATCTAATTTTATGAAATTTCGGAGTGAGGCCGGGGGTACACGGGCGGTAAGTGTAGGCTGGTGTGTCAGGCTTTCTCTGTGCTATCTGCTGATTGCGTTAGCAGCTGTGAATGAGGAGCAGGTGCGGGGCTGCTAGATGAAATCGAAGATTTAAAGGCAAAGCCAGTTGACATTGACGAGAGTGACTGTCCTCAGTGGAGCCTGTCAAAGAACACTGTGCCAATCGATGTCCAGAATAAGCAATCTACCCCATACTGGTAAAAACAGAAAATAAATAAAATAAGACTCAAGTGAAACCACGGTCCCATCCATGGGGCGCTCTGTCCAGAGCCTCTCTTTTGGAGTAGGCTCGAGTAGATGATGAGGAGAACGTGTTGTTTTAGAGTGATGAAGTAATGATGAGTAATGAAGCAATAAAATCAATTCATGGTGACGTCAAGCATGTTGCTTTTGTAAGCCGGTTGTAGATTGGGGTGTGTTGTAGAAGAGAAGTGTAAAACAAACATTGCATCTCTGAAACCTTAATTTATAATGCGGTTTGCCTAGAGCCATTCAGTCATACTGCACAACGGTGATACAAACATTTCTGGCAAAACAAAAAGCAGCCTACTGGAACCTTATTTCCCCTAATATCTGGCCTAATATGCTGTATGGACTGTTCAGTCCCCTTAAATTCAATTTTACAGGACAGGAACCCGCAACTGAAAGAGAATAGATTGCATTTGTTAAATAGTATATCCTGCAGGGTTGCAAGCCTGGTTTTCAAAGTCAACATGATGTCATCTGTCAGCTGAAGAAGCCAGAACTATGATGCCAAAATAAAGGTCAGACCGCCAACTGACTTCTTAAAATGAACTGGCCACAAAAGAAACACAAATAAAGCCCTATTTTTTCTCTGGAGTGAGTATATCTATATCTTGCTATTTTTGCTTACAATACATCGTTTTGGTTTTCTGATTTCATGTGTAATTTCTTCTGACATTTCAATGATGCAAGTCAATGAAAGAAGCACTGACATTTCAGCCAGACCTACAGGCATTAAAAATCACGTATTCGAAAAGCACGTTTGACTCCAATCACCCCATGCAATGCGTCTCGACCAGCCGTGGAAAAACACTTTCGGTGATTGCAGACAAAAAAGGAAATCAATTCCAACTTGCAGTTCAGCCCCATGCCACGCTTGTGACTGCGCTAGGCGTTTGAAAAGAAGTGGATCTTCACCTTGTCCTTTTATTTAGATTAAACCATGATTGGTCCTTCTTGCAGAAAGCAGTCAAAGGCAGGACCTGCAGTCTCCTGTGGCGCTCTCCCGCGAGTACTCGGTCCGCCCGTGATAGAGCGGAGCGGTTCACCGAATGGCAGAGCTCTCGAGAAGAGTACTGCCCGTCGCCGAGTCTCACAACGGCTCACCCGGTGAACGCCTTTCCGCGGTGGACAGGATCAATATTCATTTCTCAGTTTTGGAAGGGCTGTAATTTTGTGACTTGTTTAGTTCTTTCCCTCTTTTTTGCAGCTTAGCAGAACGAAATCCTCCACTCGTTTGTTCTGCTCGGACCCCTCACCTCCCCTGTTCTCTCCCTTGAAGACGACCTTTCGGGTTAGAGGAGGGTTTAGTTGCCTTGGTGAGGGATGAGTTGATATAGAGTTCAAGCTCCAGTGTGTTTGTACTATTGTGCCTGTGTCTATGTGTGTGTGTATGCTTGTTTATGTGTGCACTTACATTTTGGCTGAGTACATTTATGTGGGCATCACTGCTAGTCCTCCTCATTTCTCTTTTTCTACCTTTTCAAATATTTTGAATGGCCAATTGTGCTGTGTTTTAATGTGGTGCTGTTAGCATGACAGTTCATCGTACTTAATCAATCAATCCAATTTAAAAAGCACATTTTACAAAGGTTGTGTCACAATGCTCTTTATAGTGTAACCCCTCAAGCCCCCACAAAGCAAACCAGAGGCAACAGTGGCAAGAAACAACTCCCATGATGGCATGTAGGAAGAATCCCTTTGAGACCCAAACTAAGTATGGGGAACAGGCTCAGTGTTGTGCCTGAGAGTGTGCACTCCTCCCTGCGATACACCGTGTTGTGAGCGCAGTGGCTAAGTTCCACACAGCCAGCCACATACAGAAGTGTACTGCTGTAGAGCTGTTGATCTTCCTCCCGGGTGCTTGAACCCCTGGTGCCCTCGTCCACAGTACCCTGCCGAGGAGAATCGAATTGTGTCTCGCCACTGTGGACTGCCAGTCACAGTTAGCCAATGACCCTGGCCAGACAATAACCAGCCATGTCTCGACTGTAGCGCTCAGCACATTTTCCAATAGAAGCCACTCTGGGCACTCATCTCCCTTTCTTTACCCTTACAGATCTAAAATATACAGAAATATGTTGTAAATATATGGACTTTTTAAGGGGAAACATATTAAACAGTTATATCATTTTAAATATATATTTTGCGATATTTGAAAGTGGCAGTAATTTATATATTTGCGCGTACATTGTGAAGGGCTGCAGTATCTTGATGGAATATCTTACTTGAATATATTTGCGGTATATTGCATTTCTGAAAGGGTGAACTCCCCAGTGTGCCTGTAGGCTCAGCGCTGGGGGCTCAGAGGCCAGTGTGGCCCTGCTGCTGACGTGCTCCTCACCCTCTGAAAACTGAACAGAAAAAAAGTGCTGTTCAGGTGCATCAGAAACTCTGACTGTGCCCAAGGCCGCATGTGCATTGTGTCAGGATGCCTCCCACTCTAGAGACAGTAATAGCTATGCATTACAGCTGCTCATATTTTAAGAAGGCATATACAGTGCCCTCCATAATGTTTATGACAGATATTTTTTCAGATATTTTTTTCTTGATTTGGCTCTATACTCCACAATTTTAGATTTTGTATTCACAAGTGCAGATTCACAGCTTGTATGAAAATGTATTTTTATACATTTTGTTTTCACCTTGTAGAAATTACAGCAAGAAAAAAATATGTCTTCGTCCCAAAATTTATGGAGGGCACTGTACATTGTTCACACTTGCATTACACCTTTGTGTATATGTTGTTCAGTAAACAGTAAAGAGAAAATGTTTGGCTTGTGTGTGCCAGAGAGATGTAGCTGAAGGACTCTGGTCTGCAGTAAGCAGTCACCTTCGGTCAGAGATGATGGGGCTTTGCACACCTCCGGGGCTGCACCGTCAGCCAAAAACAGCGAGCCACGCTGTCTCAGACAAATAGAGAGCGCAGGGCAGTTAACCTGACACACTCATTACGTAATAACAAGTCTGTCTGGATACACGGGCGTGTGTGTGCGCTCGCAGCTGTCATTCAGTCACGTTATCGATGGGGTATTATCTTCGCCATCAGAGGTACAGCTGGAGATGTATCACTGCTGCTGCTGCAGCCGCTGCTGCCGCTGCCTCTACTTTCAGTGATGTCAGTGATGCCGAAGAGGACGGTTATGATGGTGGAGTTGTCGATGACTAAGCGGACGTGATCGTCATGATGATATAACATGACGTGATGTATGTAGTGTTACATGAAACTTATGCTGACAGTGACAACGGTGATGTTGATGACGACGATGACGATGATAATGTAATTAAAGTGACCAAAGTACTCATGAGAACAACAGAGGAAGCATAATGATATTGATAAAGCTAATCATGATGATGATGGTGATGTTAATTAACATAACTCATATACTAATAAGTTTAATAATGAAGAAAATGCTAATGATGATCATGTTCATGATGGTGGCCCCAACAATGATGCTGATGATCATGTAATTAACATGATTGTCTTCGTCTCTGTAATTATGAATGTAATGTTGATAATAAGGATGTTGATAATGGGGATCGTAATGATGGCACTGATGATGGACATGATGGTAACAGTAGAAACAGAGTGAGAAGCTCTGCTCGTTGGCTGTGGTGCAGACGTTTCAGCCTTTTGCACTGTTGGATTCTAAACAGCCCTGGAGTGAATTAAGATGCACTGGTTTCATCACTACATCAGTGTGTGCGTTTTCCTCTAATGTATTGTGTATGAAATCCATTAAAGAGACAATTTCAGCATTGCCATTACGGAGCTTTCACAACTGAGTTTATTATTAAATATTGGCGCAATTAAATTGCATTACGGTATAAATGGGACTCATTAATTTTCGATTGGCGGGCTGCTTCTGTCTGTCGCATCCATGTTTCCTCCACCCACCTCTTTTCCCACTGCTGGATCTGCAAGGAGGCTCTGTTTGTTTGTCATCTGTCATCTTCATCATGGAATTAGTATGAGAGACATAGGGCTAGTATTGCTGCCGGTATATTCAATATGTATAAATGTCATACAGACTGTATTGTAAGCATATAATGGTTAATCAAAAAGATGTTTGAAAGAAAGGCTGTCGTATGGAATGCAGATTTTCCTGAAATACTGAACTGAGAGTTGAGAGACGTTCAGATGGACTGTATCTCTGATTGTATTAAGTTCAGATTTAAAGCCTCAATATTTACATTATTGCGTGTGTGTGTGTGTGTGTGTTTTGCATGCTTGGGAAGCATAATATACTACTAGACCTCTATATTACTATACTATATTTACACTCCTAGACGCTTCAGATACAAAGTAAGAAAGTAAATTCTTTGGAAAATAAAAAGAGAGTTATTGGTCACCTTTTTGGAAACCAATTACTCATGCTTTTTGGCTGTTGCCCATTTCGGCAAAGACTGATACAGTAGAGACAATACTGCATTCTAGTGGCAGTAGTGAGTAACTGCAGGTTCAGGGTGCAGACAGTAGTGTGACTCTCTGCGCCCACTGTGACATTGCTGTGAGTTTCTGTAGGTGGAAACTTCTGTCATTTCACGGTGACTGTTAGTTTACAAGAAGGTTTACCTATCTTATGCAGGAAACTGTCCTCACTTCCTGGAACAAAGCAGCATGAATTATCACACTGAACAATTAATGTTATTCAATGGATCTGTATAAATTTGTGCCTGATTTGCAATACATTTACTTAATTAACTTATGGGATTGTCGCAATTAACTTTTTTAGGGTTGATTAAATTTGTAAAGCTTTATTGGTGATTAATGATTGGTGATTACATCATCACTTTGTTTGCTGAAAATATGCTTTCTACAAATGTCAGCGAGCTATGGCTCAAGTCCTCTTATAAAATGAAACACTATTGTTCTTGCAGTTGTTTCAGGAAAATCTTGCTTCAGCCAGAAACCTTTCAGAAAAACCAATGGGATCAGTCCATTGAATTAACATGTGAACAGGAGTTACAGATTTAACAGTTGTGTGTAGTGCAAAGCAGGCAAGAAAATTATCATTCTTCTGCAGCTGTCACTGACAATACATTTATAAATGTGGCTCTTCACTTGGGGAGAGCTACGTCAGTTTTCTTCCTCTCTTCTCTGGTGTGTTCTACACCACCACTGACACCGACCATTTCACTCGTCCATTGCAGAGATGGGCTTCTCAGGCTCCACCCTTACATGGTGTGGCTTATATCTTACTGGCCAATCCTATCAGGTTACCTGGAGTGGATCTGCCCTGTTTTGACTGGTGTCCCACAGGGCTCTCTGCTTGGTCCTCTCGTCTATTCTCTTTATATTAAACTGCTTGTTCAAGTTATCCCTGTTTATGTCACGTCATATCATTACTATGCTGATGCCACTTAATTCTTTATCTCGTTTTCTCCCTCTGACACCCAACACCCACACTCTGGCTTTTACTCACCGACAAAGCTAAACGGCTACTTGTACAAGCTCTTGAAATCTCTTGTTTGGACTATTGTAACACCTTGTAGGCTGGCGTGCTGGCCTGTGCTATCAGCCCACTGTAGCTGGTTCAGAATGCTGATGCCTGTCTGGTCTTCAACATGCCTAAATTTAAACATGCCATGCCACTTTTGAATGCCCTTCGGTGGCTTCTGGTGGTTGGCCGCACACATTTGAAATGACTTGCACCAGCATTAACTTAATGAAATAAATTTTTTAAATATATGTAAATAATATTTAATGAAATTAAATGCAGTAAATCAATTAAAGCGAAATTGGACAGCATGATTCATCACTGTGTGTAAACAAAAATGTAATAATACTGAACCTGTTAAAGAGTTTTAACTGACTGCGCTCCTGGTCTTTTCATGTATGACCATCTGTCGGCAAACAGCAATCAAAACCTTGTGCGATAACTGTGACTCAGGAAATTGTAACAAAGGGAAAATTGCGGAATGACTCCATAATCTCTTTCGCTCTGAATGATCCCTGCTTCTGCCGGGAATTGTGGTTACTGTATCCATAGTGATCTGAGATGTTTCCCGGACCAGTACCCAGCAAGCATCAGACTGCTGTCAGAGCCGTACAGCGGTCTGCAAGCGACAATACCACTCACCAGCTACTTTACGTTCTTTTAACATCCGATGCTCGCCACGCCTGCTTCCCCTGAACTGTAATGCCCATTTGCGAAATTCTGTTGGGCCAACAGTGGGCCTGTAGAGTTTAGCTTGAGCTTGCATGTTTAGTGTATGTTCACAAGCTGGGAAAATCTGTGGGCTAAGCAATGAACTGCAATCAAAAACCGCAACACACTGCTCTGTGCGTTTATGGGCAGTGGAGAAATTCAGAGCACGTATCGCATGTGAGGTTACTACAGCAACCGAACCCAGTGCAGTCTGAGACTATTCAGGTGGGAAAGTGCAGGTGGTTTGGCGGTTAGAGAAGAGGACTCTGGGACTTGAGGAGGATCAAGGGGTGAAATTGCAGTGGGAAGTGCTGCCTGTTAACAATGTACTTTAGCTCAATTGCATCTGCAGAAAAGAAAAGCTGTTTACATGCAATGTGGGTTGAAAGGAATGTGCTAGGCAAGAATGGGCAGCGATGGGGAAAAAATACTAAATACAGAATGCTAACCAAATAAATGCATCTAGAGCTAAAAAATGGTTAATGCACAGGGTGCTTTGCAGGTGACACAGAGACATTAAACCTGCAAAATAAAATGCAAGCAACAATACAGATTACATGTGACATACGTAAATATGAATGCATATTTAAAGTGCACATGCAGTATTTGAAATTCTGCCCAATGCAGCAGAGAGGAAAAGTAACAAAATGTGCGCTTGTGTTACAGGAAGCAGGAGATGCTCACCATCTCTAATGTCCCCCTTGGGGAGTGCCCTCCATCACCCCCCCGGACTGCCCCTCCAACCATGAAGGTAAGGTGACTAGGACCAGCTGTGTGCCCCTGTATAAATGGACATGTAAATGGAAGCTGTGAAAGTCGCTCTGGATAAGCATGTCTGTTAAATGCCTAAATGTAAATGTGAATGATCCTAAGATGTGAAAATCTGAAACTGGTTGTTGTCTACCCAGAGGTTGTTTGTCCTTCTGTCTTGAAAACAGGTGAGCAGGTCATGCTCTACCCAGCTAGCTAGTGTACAGATAGCGGCCAGCTGTCAATCTGCCGGCATTTTGCAAATTGTCAATTCCAGCAGGCCAGCATGTAGCTGAGGCATGGCAGTTAAGAAATGGCAAAGTATTCAATGCTCCTGTGACTAGCAGTCCGTTGTAGTGCCAATTCGTAGAACTGTGGCATGCAGGCAGCTGTTGCCGATGGCAGTCTGATAGATGCTTACTTGCTGGGTAGAGCCAGAGTGATGGAGAGGGTGCTGCATTGAGAAACAGACAGAAGTAGAAGTAGTGTGGTAGCCCAGGTGCGGAACAGACGGGCCAATGTCACACGTGCAATAAGGGCATCGATATCCAGCTCTATCAAGTCACTGCTACTTTCATCATTCACCAGAGGCCACTCACTTTCAGTGTTTAAGAAGTGTTTGAGCTTCAACAGCTAGAAAGCTAATCCGCCTGGGGCTTGTAACAAATTCTGCAAGGGTTCCCTTCTTAGACCCACAGTAAGGAATATTGGTTAAGGAACTGAACAAGAAACCTGCTTCTCCATACAACAAGAAATATGGTTACTTGCTTTTTTTTTGTCCGGGAGTGACATCACAGTCTTCAGTGGCCATTCACACTGATTCACACCTCCGAAATCCGCAACATTCTCCCCGTTTGAACTCAAACCACAGCCTGCACTGGCGGATACAGTAGACATCAGTCGTATTATCCAAGTCACTGGCACCACTGTTACCAACAGCAACAGTGGTGCCAGTGACAGTGCTTTCAAATGACAGCCATTGGCTGCTACTTCATGCGACAAAACCTGATTATCCTGCTGAGCTAAACCGTAATATGCCCTGCCTAGGGAGCTAATCACGCTCTCATTGTTTCTTAAGGGGTGATGTCATTGTCTGTATGGACAGCACATGCTAACTCACTTTTTTAGGCTCTGCTTGAATTGCATGAAAGAAGATGTGGGTTATTCAGAAGGTGGATAATAACGTAGTCCCTCAATCAAAAAGTATCTCTGGGTGTGATATCACTGTGCACCTTCATGCATGTGTATTATTTCAGCGTGTGCATGTATCCACTGGCAGGAAATGGATAAAATTAGAAAGGTTTTTTGTAAATGCATTTAGTATATGATGCGCTGTTTTAAATGCAGCACAAAGGTTATTTCAGTCATTTTAACCGTGACGTGCTTAAATCACGGAAGCACTTTTACCTCCTGAGTTCTGCCAAACTGTACTGCTGTTAAGCAGAACTATGTCATGGCGTCATGGTTATGTCATGGAGTTTTTACATGCATAATCTTCAGGTTTCTTCTATTTCCAGCTTTAAAACGGCAATTCCAAAGTTATTAGCCTTAACAAAATAATTCATTAATTCATTTTTTGTTTTTATCTTTAGAGTCAAGGAACAGTTTTTCAGAAAAACAATTCTGAAAGTGGAACATTTTTTCTGCAGAATTATTCCACATAATTAATGCTAAAAAACAAACAATTTGTTAGTTATTTCATTTTTAATTGTGTAGATCCGATGTACTGTACGGTACACGTTTTTCCACACTGGCTGAAATAACATGATTAATATTTTGCCTATTTAGTCTTGCTTAATTGGTCTCTAACTTGAGGCAGCTAGTACATCCTTTGCTTGAGAATATCTCTGGACCTTACCATATTAAAGCGCTGAGTCACTCCCTCTGCAAATCCCATGTACCCTAATTAAGATTGGTTGTGGTGACAAGACAGGCCAAGCTGAAATACAAAGATGTGCTACGAGCCATCAATTTTGTCATTTGCCAGTGTCAATCCAGCCATTCAACCAATTCAATGCAACGTCTAAAACATTGCTCTACAACTGGCCATCTTAACTTCATTGCATTACAACTTTTGTGTGCTACAAGGCTTGTCTGAGCACTGTGTGTGTGCATGTGTGCGTGCATGCGTGCATGAGCAAGAACATATGGGTGTGTCTACTAAGAATCACTCTGAATGTAGCCACTCCCAATTCTGTCATTTGTGAAAATAGAAAATGAAAAAGGGAAGAGTCTATAGAACGTCCTTTTCTCACAGAAAGGAGGAGAGAGAGAGGGAAAAAAACACTGAATAAGCTATACTCGTAAGACCAGTTTTTCATGTGCATGAACTCCTATTCACACCGGGACCTGATTTAGCCACTTCACAGATGAGTGTCAGACAGAGAGACACAGAAAACAGACAGCCGGAAAATGAGGTATAGTACGGAGAGAAAGATAGACAGAGTGTGTATGTGTGTGCTTGCATACTGTATGGTATGATTGTTACTGTACGGTGGGTGTGTCTGCAATTGCATGTGTATCTCTGTGTGCATGCTATATAAGTATAACTGCCTGTGTGTGTGTGTGTGTGTGTGTGTGTGTGCGTGTGCTTTTTCTTGTGTATCTGTGTGCAAACTGTATGAGAGTATCTATCTGTGCCAAATCATCATCATTACATTGACATCTGGAGTCAGTACCCATGGAGGTTCAGCAGGTTGTGATGATGTTGTTGATTGTCAGATACGTAAACCAATGGCTCAGCCATGAAGCACAGACAGAATGAGGAAGTGAATTACGGCAGGCAGCGAAAGACAGAAGTGCATAAATGAATGCAAAAATGGCATACAATAGTACATACAAAGAAAGAAAAAGGGGAAAGAGAAGTGGAGCGTGTGTGTGTTAGCGCTTTCATGGTTAGTGTTAGGGGCATTGGGTGTGGCTTACGGTGGCCTGCTACTAAAGGTTGACTGACTGGAGATGACAATCAGATGATGGTGGCTGGTGAATGTGAACCTACTGCTCTCACCAGTCCCAGTCAGTCAGAGAGGAAGGGGACATCACTCCAAATAGTCTCTGCCCAGGGGTGGCAAAATAGTGATAAGACAGTTACAGAAAAAAACAGAGGCGCTCCACCAATCATGGAGTATGTTGGTAACAACCAATAAAATAACCAGTAGAACTATGTTGATGGTGACTGGTGGATACTTTCTATCTACTTCTTAGTAATTCCCAGGGGGATATTGAAAGTATAAAGTAGCCACTAATCACTGTCAATATTTTTTGATTTGGTGGTAGCATGCTCTGCCACTGGAGGAGCTCCATGGCTTAGTGTTACTGCCATCTTATACTTATTTCATTATCCCTGGCTCTACCTGACCTAGACCATGATGAATGCCAGAGAGAATGGTCTCTCCTTTGCTTTATTAATATAAGGGACTTTAATAATAAGATGCATGTAAGGGAAAGAGAAACACCAGTTATTTTCTTGGATTTCATATTATAGTTCTACACAATAAAATACTTGTAAAAGGCAAATCAAATGTACTTAACTAGAGTAAAATGTGCTCAGAGTTCACGTAACACTTAACATTTTACTGCATAATAGGAGTGTCTGCACTTAGGAGTGTGTGATAAAATGATTCTTGTTGGCCATTTTTATTCATGGTAGAAATAATATTCATAAATGTATCTAATTCCTCTCTGAGGACCTCTCAGAGAAGTTCCCTCTGTGATGTTTTGCTTTGGTGTGTCATCAGGCATTGATGGGCTAATCTAAGGTTTTTCAGGCTGTCAATGAATTTCTACTGCATTAGGCCTTCCTTATCTCTGTCCTAACATGGACATGATGCAGTCGTGTGTTCAAGCTGATAAGATAAACACAAACACATACATACACATGTGCGCACACACACACACGTGCCCTCACACGCACACTCTGACACACACAAACACACACAACACACAGGAAGAGAGAGGGAGATATGTAGAGAATCACAAGTGTCTAAAGGAATACTTCATTTCTAAAACAAAGGTACAGATGTTATACTGACAAAAGCATTGATTGGGACCCTTGTGCTGCCTAAACATGTGGCTCTAATTTTTGACAGGGCGGGGCCTCCGAACTGAGATATGAACGATCCCCTCCAGTTTGATGTGTGGGTTGAGGGATTAGAGGCGAGGGTGTCCCACAGCTCATGTGTTCCTGGGACCTGGGACTTCAATACCAAGCCTTCTGAGACTCAGAAACTCAATGACAGGGTCAACAGTCCCGCCCCCAGCTACCCAGCTTCACAGAAATGGCTGAATGGTACTCTCACCCAACCGTCGCTAAGCCGCGATATCGTCGCCAGCCTGAATCGCGAGTTCCCGAACATTCGCAATTTTGTTTGCTTTTCTTAGATCAACAGTGTTGGTTATAGTGCCGCTGCGTGGGTTAACCATTAACACAGAGATAACTACCGCTGTCCTTCTCTGGCACCTTGGCTAGCCCTCACACTCGCAAAGTATCACATCTTTACAGCTATGAGGTTTTGGGGAAAATGGGTGAAGTAAGCATCTTGTTATGTTTTTAAAGGTAAGTAACTTATTTCAATGGTCATTGGTGAGCCTCCTTTGGGCTGGTGAAATGATAAGCGTACACGACGTTGGATGAACCCACCCAGTGATATTTTATTGAGTCAACAAAGAAACTGGGTATGCTGTTCAGATAAATCATCTTGAGGATATTAGTATTTGTGATCACTTTTGGTTTTACTAGCAGAAACACAGTATGAAGAGGGAGAGGAGCACAAGAGGGCAGGGATGAGATGTACATTTTCATCTCTCTTCCTTTCTTTTCGCTTTCTCACAGTTTCTCTTCTCATTGTCTCACTATCAGTCCCTCTGGTTGTTCCACTTTCTTTCTCTCTCTCTCTCTCTCATGCTTTCTTGCCTGTAAAATTTTACCTAAACAATCTTGCAGTCTGTAAATTATTAACCTAAGGATAATAACAGAAATATTGCAAATATAAGAGCACAGTAATTGTCTTGTTCATTTATTTTCACCATCTAGTGGTGGAATATAGATAGTGCAGATACTCTGGGGGAGCTCTCATTTTGAGCCAGTGAATTAATTAATGCCAATACTTGGTCTTTTCCTGTAGTGTTCTAGAGTGTTGGAAGTCGACAGTTGTTTCTAAAACCCTGAATATTTTGTATCACAGCTTAATTGTAGACTCATGGCCAAAATTAAAATGTGAAAATGGTAATATTATGATCATAATGAAAATACATTCCTTCTGTTCATTTTTTAACAAAAATATCTGGAACCTGTAACATGTATTACAGCTGATGTGAGCCATATTGCTGTTGGCTCCCACTGCTAATTTGTGGCTCTAGTTCCATTCATCCATCATGTGTCAGCTTGTAATATATGCAGATTCACATCACTGACGATGAGCTCTCTAAATTAACATTATTGCAGACATCATCTGTCAGCCATGCTGTGCTTTAATTTCATCCCATTGTTGATGCAATCAAGGGTTGAATGAAGTCCACTTGAGGTTCTTATGTCATAATTGCCTTGGGGAGGTTAGCAAGGTGGTGGGGGTAGTAGAAGTGGGTGGGGGTGGAGACAGACTGAATTTAGAATAGATTCTTAATTCTTCTTCTTTTGTTTTGCAGTCTGCAGAGTTCTTTGACATGCTGGAGAAGATGGAGGTAGGTTCTTTTTGTGTGTTATCCACTTTCAATGATTAAATGTGAAAATACTGTATGTATGGAGGGGAATAAAAAATTTGTGGATCATTCTGAAGAATGGGCAGTCAGGACAGTGTCTGCAATGCCCGTAATTCTTGGGTGCATTTGTGCAAATCTGTGTCTATAAACCTGCCCTTGACACTCAATGGCAGAGCTTTTGAAGGGACTCTGTTAATCAGCATGCACAAATACGGTATATATTGCAACATACTGGACAGTCTCTGAGAATCAAGCCTTTTGATTTACTACAGTACTGCAGTATGATTTTCTAGATTTATAGTAAAAGTTTCCACAGCAGCATGTGTCAAGTCTCTATCTCCTAAGAAGCAGGAGAAATAACTAGAGAGGGTCCAGGAGATTGGTGTGGTGAGTGAGAGAAAGTTATGACTAAGACGTTAGGGAGATAGACAAAGAGAAACTGGGAGCAGAAGCAGGCAGGCAAAGCAATTAAACAAAAATAGGAAATAAAATACATATTCTTCTCTATTCGGTCTATTCACTCTATACAGGTGTGTGTTACATTCAATTCAATTCACTCTCAGGACCAATTAATGGTAAAACAGCAGGCAGAAACATTTAGTGAGATTCCAGCATCATACGGTTTCACTGGCACTGTAAGATCACAATTTGATGTAAGCCCCCCTTTTCCATTACGATAGGCCATATATTTCACTTATTTAATTCATTTAAAATGGACAAAATGCAGTGTTTAACATAACATTCAGAAAATCAAACATTGCACCTGTGTTAGCTATAAACTAATTTTCATCAGTCCTCTTACAGAACTGAGATATACTGAAAATAAATTATTGACAGATTACAATACTTCACAATATATGGGCATTCAAGTCATTCACTGCCTTCAGATGTATAATATTTCCGAAGAGTCCACATATTTACAGTATTTTGCGTCCTAGTAAGGTTCTGTATTGATATCAACAACCATTCTGATACCGTCAGCGCTGAGCAGAGGGTGGAGGCTGTGGTTGATGCTCTGTGCTCTGCTGTTTGACCCCGCCCCTGCCAGGTCCCGAAAGCTGAGGAGCTGAGGACAGTTCCGCAGAGGCATAAGGTCTGAACAGCATGTGCCAGTAGGCACTGCCAGTCTGTGTGCCATAGGCCCCCTCGCACTGTGGACCTCAGTGTTGAGGCGCCAGTTCTATCCCGCTTCTGTGTTCATTTGTCCATGTTCGATTTTTCCTCCGTAATATTTTTTTTAATCATTTGTGTTTATCTGTATTGCCCTTTGACTGTGGTTGAAATATTTGTGTCAATTCTGTAAGTTCCAGGTATACCTTCACTGGTTTGTAATGAGCCCTTTTAAAAAGCCCGCAGACTTCAGGCATATTGAAAATGTATGTTGAAATTATAGCAGAACTTGGAATTTTCAGGTGTATGAAGTGTAAAAAGAAGAGCTCCCATTTATCGAACTATGCTACGGTGTTTTGACAGGTCTTCATCAGGTCAGGTACTGACATAATTCACTGTTACGTCTTTCGTACACCCTATTCCAGGAAGTGATGTCATTACCAATACTGCTATAAACAGGACATGAAGTTCTTGTTGACTCATGTATACCTGACCTGATAAAACCTGACGATCAAAAAATTGTTCGTACATTGCTAAATGGGAGCAATGATGATCAGTATGCTGTCTTTCCTTTTTGGATTTGAAATCCCCTATAACTCCAGCACTGGGGTGTGCATATGTTTTTTTTATACCTCAAGAACGAAAAGCACAGCTATTAATGCATGTATTACAAAAATATTTAAATTACTGTTTGTATGATATAATACTATAATTATTTATAATACAGATTACAATATAGATGATACAGATTACAATATATAGATTTCTGATTTGTTGACTACCTTTTGAATAGAAATTCTGAAGCTGGAGCTCTTCTTTACATAAATCCAGGGGATTAGGTTTTCATAACCACTCATAAAAGTAATGGCAAAGTGAAGCGTTGCATGCCTCTATTACTCAAAGATCACTGCGGGAGACTGAGACAGCCTTGTTTATCAGGATGTTAAAAAAAACATGCTATTTGTGTGTCGCTGTGCACTGAACCAGTGGGTAAACTTAGGAATTCACAGTTTTTTCCCAAGATACTGAGTGTTTCTGGATTTGATTTTGTCAGCATTTTTGCTCGCTTTTTTCTGTGAAACTTATTCATTTGTACATTTTGTACACATTAGCAGTGTTGGGGAAAGTTGTACAGGCTACCAATTACTTCACACTGAAAGTAGTTGAACTACAATCAGGCTACCCTAAAGAGAAATGTAGTTTCTGAAAATACAGTTACCCAAAAAATATAATACAAACAACTTATCAAAAAATTATTAAAAACCTATTATTGTCATGTTCCCCAGACATGATGCGTGTGTGAGCAGTGCCTTGGGGCGGACCACTATACAGCTCAGTGAGGAGAACCAGCAAAAGTGAGGCAATTGTCAGTTGACCATTGGCAAAAAAATTTTAAGGCAAAAAGTAGTTGGTAGTTCCCGAAGTTAGTTACACTTCAAAATGACAAAAAGAAAGGTAGTTAACTACTAAACAACCCGATACACAAATTTGAATGTAGTTGAATTACCAGCAAACTGCTGTAAAACTAATTGTTTAACTACATGTAGTTAAACTACTCCCCAACACTGCACATTCAATATTGGAGTATTCCTTTAGGTCATTGTGACTTCAGGCTTCAGAATGAATAATTGCCAGTCTGAAAGTGTGTGTGCATGTGCTTTTATATGTGTGGGAGGATGAGACACTCCACCCTTTGCACTGTCTATCTGCTCTTAGATTACACACTGCATTATTGCACAAAATGACAACCTGTTGCCATGACTACTTTTTAAGGAACTTTAGTACACTGTAAATTTTTGACATGACCTTTTCTTCTGCTTGTACGTTGAAAAACCACCCCAATTCCTGTCAGTAGCAGAAAAATCCTCTCAGGTTATGTGCAGGTTTTTATCTAAAGTAGAAAATTATGCATGCATTCTCTCCGGATAAATATTTTCCATTCTAAGTGAAAAATTAATATTATCAGAGGAAAACAGGATTTTAAACTGGATGTAAAAAACACTTTTAAGGTAATTTGCATATCAAAAGCAACTCACCCTGCATCTTTGGGTCCGTCGTGTTTTGTTGGTTGTGGAGAAAACCCACTGTGTTGAAACATTAGGGCACTTAGAGCGTCAGCGGGGATGCTTTCCACTCAAAGTTCATGCTTGAAGTAGTGTAAAATCCTGTGTAATTTTCCCCATTGAAACCTACTGTGTAATTGGCAGCTTGGAGACAGAGTGAAATGGGTGGATATCTACGAGGGGTGGGGGGAGGTGTGTGTGTGTGTATGCATGTGTGTGTGTGTATATGTGTTTGTGTGTGCACTCTCACCTCTCAGGTTTTACAGCAGTGCTAATTCTTATTTTCCCTCCTACAGGATGACTACATTCCCTACCCAAGGATAGAGGAGGTGAGTGGACAGATAGGCAGCCTTACAGAGACTTAGTCAGGGTAGACGCCAGTCAGGCACTGCATACCTTGTGAAAATGCAACAAAAAATACAATTATTAACTTGTATATGATTATTCAGTTATCTAATACATTTTCTGCTCAGTGTGAACATATTTGGACATAGAAAAAGTGGTGCTTTTGACTACTTTTTCCGACCCTATTTACTGATGTCTTGCCCATAGATCTAAATGCAGATGCCACTTTAGTCACAGTTCCTACTGAAACGCTAGCCAGTTGAGCAGTCTTTGTGACTGAAGCTCTTGCCATCCATGCCCCAACAATGAACCCTCCTTCGAAGTCACTTAGATCTTTTCCTCCTGCCATCTTGATCCAGAATCGAGGGCCTTATTAGACATGCCACAGAGCATGATAGAATGTTAATTGCTTAATTGTATCATGCAGTACACCTGTATGGAAGCATCTGCATTCATTATGTGTCTCCACTTATGTATTCAGGTTTTACCTTTAATTTGTCACCCGTTTGTATATATACCAGTAATATGCGGTGAGAGATGGGTGGTTTGAAAGGCAGTGTCTAGGACACGCCCCTAAAGGCAGAGGCACTCTTCCAGCTTTTGTTCCCACCAGAACGCATGCTTTAATTAGTCTGTGCTGAAATGAGTGAAGTCAGGTGACAGTGAAGACAGCGATGCTCTGTGCCTACTTTGCCTACCGTGACTACAAATCCCTGCGGCATTCTGACTGTTAACCTCAGAATTCAGAATGTACAAAAACATTATAGCTACGGCCTGTTATATATCCACTTATGCTCAGCTGAAGAACAAGTGCTTCTCTGACCTGCCACTGCCAGCGCGACCCAGGCAAGCAGGCCGCTGGTGCCAACTGTCAGTCTGCCAGCGTTTTGCAAAAATCAGCACTGCAGCGATCTCAGTCTTTGACTACTTTGCATTCTTTTTACATCTGATCCTCATCTCAACTGCCGCGCCGCAACTGTCGATTTTCAAAAATGCCCGTGGGCTGACAGGTGTCCCGACAGCGGTCTGTAAGACAGCAGCTAGCGGGCGCTGCAGATTGGCTGGCTGGGACGGCCCTCAGCAGCTCTTTCCCCTTCCCGTTCCCCCCCGTAGGTCCTGGAGAAGGGCGGCCCGTACCCCCAGGTCATCCTGCCCCAGTTCGGGGGGTACTGGATCGAGGACGCAGAGACTCTCGCCGGCACCCCCATCTCCACAGACAGCAGCTTCTGCGATGAGGATGACGGTGGCGGGATGAGCCCCAGCGGGCCCTATGGGTTCCGGCTGGAGTGCAACAGCACGGCCCGGGCCTACCGCCGCCACTTCCTGGGCAGGGTGAGGGCCGCGCGGAGACCGCTTCATTCACGCTACGCACTGCTTTATTCACACCACGCACTGCTTCATTCACACCACGCACTGCTTTATTCACGCGCTACGCGCTGCTTCATTCACGCCACGCACTGCTTCATTCACACTACGCACTGCTTCATTCACAAGCTACGCACTGCTTTATTCACGCGCTACGCGCTGCTTCATTCACGCCACGCACTGCTTCATTCACGTGCTACGCGCTACACACGCCTGCTTTAGGTTCTGCATGTCCCAGCACTTCTGCGGTATAAGTGTGAAACATTCAACTACTCTTCTGTGTCTGTTTGAATGGATGCACAGTTATACTCTACTCTGGCCCCCCAGTGGTGGAATGAGCTGCCCAACATAGTCAGCACGACCAAGCCACCACAGACTGAAAACTCGCTTGTTCAACGTGTATCTTGGTTCAACAAATCCTGAACCTACCTTATGCTGTAGTTTTATGCACTGACTGATACCACTTTGAGATTGAGTTTAGTGGGATTCTCGATTTGTCTTTCACTATCAGATTTGTAACGTATTTACAATACAAAAGAGTTTTAATTTTAAAATATCATTGGAAGGATTCATTATATTAAGTGTCTAACCTGACATCCAAACCCTGTCTCAGGTTTATGCACTGACTGATATCACTGGCGTTATAGCAGCCCTTTGCCTTTTCATAAATGCACTTTTGTAAATTGCTCTTTGAAATGGCCGGCTAAATACTGAATCTGATAATGTAAGTGAAATGACCGTCGCTCCTGCTCCTGCTCCTGCGGCTGTCTCAGTGTCCTTCAGCCCCGTCCGTCTCCCTTGGTTACAGGAGCACATGAACTACTACTGCACGGGCAGCAGCCTGGGGAACCTCATCCTGTCCCTGAAGCACGAGGAGGCAGACAGCCAGGAGTTCTTGCGCATCATTCTCAGGTAGGGCGCTTCACACACCTACACACCTGGGTATTCCCCCCAGGTAAACAACTATATACCTGGGAATTGGGCTCAGGTAAAAGCCTATATGCCTGGGCACTGTGCTCAGGTAAAGAAAATGTATATTCCTGTGCATTGTGCTCAGATTAAAAAAAAATCTACATGCCTGGGCATTGTGCTCTGGTAAAAACCTATATGCCTGGGCATTGTGCTCAGGATCAAAACTTACATGCCTGGGCATTGTGTTCAAGTGAAAATCTACATCCCTGGGCATTGTGCTCAGGTAAAAATCTACATGCCTGAATATTGGGAACAATGGAACTGTCGCACCACACAGCCAGCACTTAGCCAGTTTGTGCATGGACACGAGTACATGCGTTTCACTCATGATTCATTGCACACACATAAAGATGGATCTCTGAGTGTGCCTGCGTGCTTCTCGTCTTCTCCCTCACAGGTCACGGACAAAGACAATCTATGACAGGATCTCTCTGGCGGGACTGACGCAGCTCCCCAGCGTCCCACAGATAGCCAAGGTGCGCAATCATCGATCAGCCTCATATTGTCTGTCATGGAAAAAAGCCTTGTGTGTCCATTTATCATTTATAAAGCCGTATGACAGCCCATTAAACAAAATGTCTGTATTCTTTTATCCCTCTTTTGATCACTGATTTTCAGTGTGTGACGAATAAGGCAATGTTTCTGAAGGGACTTTTGGCACCTTTTCTGGATTGGAAGAATTCTTCCATGGGGATACAGAGTTTGAATGCTCTTTGTGTCTTGCCTTTAGATATACATAGTTTTTCAGCACTTACGCATCCATATAAAACTGAGATTATGTTTACATGCATATTGTTATTACAGTCATATTCAGCAGTTCACATGCACTGTGAAATATAATTGCCTTTGCTATTCGTGTGTACACAGTCTTCCCAAATTAGCCCTATAAAGAGCATGAAATTTCCTATTGGCTCTGCTGTCAGGAAGTGATGCTCACTTTTGCATTATATTGCCTTTCTTTGTTCTTACAGACATTTGGGTTAAAATTGGAATATTATTGTGCATGCAAATGTTGGCAGTGTGAATAGGGCAGGGTCCTATTGTTTTCTGGGGTTTTTATGAAGTCCCCACTAAGTGCTATGTACTATAAATGTTCCATAGCTCAGCAACTGAGAAAAAATAATTCAAACCCCTTGAGTCTAAACTGTAATGCTGTGTTGGGAAATAGGAAGAAAAGGGGTCAGCTTTTTGCTGTTTCCGAAAATTCAATCTTTTGGTGATGAAGGGTTTTTCCACAACACTGACAGTGTATGTAGTATTATATTTCCACTATTCCACATAAAAAAGTAATCTTATTAAATATGAATGCATGTCTTGTGTTTCAGCTGCTGTGTGATGATGTCACAGGCCTAAAGTTCAGTCCAGTTCTGTACCCCAGGGTGAGTACAGGTCAAAGGGCCTTAAGTACTGTACAAGCCTCTGCTATTTCCCACTGATGTGCACTGGCATTCCCACACAGGCATGTGTTACAACAAACAAATTTACCAGTTCTACACAGCTCTGGTCCTGGAAAGCCAATATGTGTTCTGGTTTGTATTGCAACCAATTATTCCAGTGAAAACAGCTGGACCATGGCATTGGATCATAGTAAAAATGCTTCCAGCAAGGCTATTTGTGTAGTGTGCAGCTTAGGTTCATGATTTTAATTAGAAAATGTGCAGGTCTGATATATTTTTTTAAATTGTTTTGCACCCCTGCCATGAACCATCTCAGAAAGTGAAATTCAGACAAAAGGCATGTCCAGTGTGACAGTTAATTATCTCTTCATCTTTAAAAGTTATGAAATGACCTTCCTAGGTATTGTCTTTGCTGACGTACCTTAAACAGTAACTATCTGCATGCCATCACTGTGCCTTGGACAGAGAACGCTAAGTGAAGTATCTTGAACTGATTAACTTTCTTTCATGAGAATGATGGACAGGTTTGTCAAGAATTTAGAAGGGACAGTTAGCTATGGTTGGAGAAGTGTTGGTTTGTGTATTATTATTATAGTACTGTAATGTACTGTGAAAGAAGATTGAGCTTAGTGAGATTCTCATTTTGTCTTTCAGATTTGTAGTGTATTTACAAGACAAAATAGTTTTAATTTTAAATATCCTGTGTCGTAATCAATGTTTTTTAAATAATTTTCAATATTCCACAAAAAGCACTTAAACAGTTACAGAATTCTTATGTGTCCTCAATAAGAAGATCTTGTTGAAACTTTGCCTTTAAAATATTAATTGCTGTTTGATTTTAGCATTTTTATATTGGTACTATTAGTTATAATACTAGTTATAATATTAGTAGGTCCTTTTTTGTTGATGAAACACCAATAAGTAATGTTCTCAGGTTAATTTATTTTGTTTTTGTGTGTGATTGTTTGTGTAACAGGGTTCCCAGTTGATTGTCAGCTTCGATGAACATGAAATTAACAACACCTTCAAGTTTGGGGTCATCTATCAGAAGTTTGGTCAGGTGAGGGAATAGTGTCATTTTCATTGCTTTTATTGCGGGTTGGTAGGTGGCAGTGAAATTGTTAGAAAACTGAGCTTAGAATTGCAGGTTCTTTTAAATGGAACCTTCAGTTTCCCAGGATCCCAGGTTAGGCACTGCCCTGGGAATTGATGCAAATGAATGGGTTGTATGTAAAACTTTCAGATATATAAATAAGTTATGAGTAAGAGAATCTAGTAAATGGTTGAATATGATTTGACTAGCACGACAATACTCACACTTATGCCTTAAACGTTAGCGTACCTCCAATTAACCTGTCTGCACACCCCACCCCCCTCCCACCCCACAACACGCTCTCGCTCTCGCTCACTCTTCTGTACAGACATCGGAGGAGGAGTTGTTTGGGAACAACGAGGAGACGCCTGCTTTCACAGAGTTTCTGAGCGTGCTTGGGGACTGCGTAGAGCTGCAGGACTTCAAGGGGTGAGAGAGAGGCTCCGTCTCCTGAGACCAGTGTCTTGTATTCTTTTAGCTGCTGATCTTCATCTTGACTGTCTTGCTTAACTGCCCATTGCCAGATTGCTGTACGAATTTGCAAAAACACCAACAAGTGTGTTTTCTGTGTCTGTCCACTAGCGGGCAGCTATGGGCACTTAATATTTGGCTGGAATAGTACTCATTAGAATTGGGGCTATACTGTGGCTTTCTATATTGTAACAGCCATAGAATTCATATGTTCTTTAATTCTTTCATTTATATGTATTCTACTATTCAATCTCTGAACCTGCACATTACCCCCCCCTCCCCCCTTCTGCATTTTACAGTTTCCGGGGAGGGCTTGATGTGTCTCACGGCCAAACAGGCTCTCAGTCCGTCTACACGGTCTTCCGGGAGAGAGAGCTCATGTTCCACGTGTCCACTAAGCTGCCATACACAGAGGGAGACCCGCAGCAGGTACCCCACCACGGGAGCCCCTCACTTATGACCCACATTTCAACTGCTCTTAAGTAGCACGTGTAATAAGGCCTGGATTCAATCAACATTTGTCCTTAACTTTTGACTCACAACTAAATGCTCATTTTATTCTTTGCATAGTTTGGCGTATACAAGGAAACAAGGAAAAATGTGACCATTTGAAATTAAGATTCAGAAGATTTTATCATGACAAAAATAATATTATTAGTGATTTCTTTGATTTAATTCTGGTTAGTATCTCATACTAACTTTATACTAATTTTCTTCAGAAATTTTTTTTCAGATGACAGTATATCCCAAGTTCCAGCACACTGTAAATATTTAAAATATTAATATTGATTAAGATATTAATATTTCAGAGTAAGACTATTTCAGCAAGGAGAAGGTGCATTAAATCTGTTATAGATCATCTCTGCCATGGAACATTAAGAGGAAATAGAAAATGTATGAGTAAAAATGTTCCATTCACTCCTCTTTCCCTCTCCTCCTCTCCATAATCTCTCTCCCTGTCCTCCACTTATTCTCCCTCCCTCTCCTCCTCTCCTATTCTCTCTCTCTCCTCCTCTCCTTATTCTCCCTCCCTCTTCTCCCCTTATTCTCTCTCCCTCTCATCTCCTTTTTTCCTCCCTCTCCTCCTCTTCCTCCTCCTATTTTCTCTCCCTCTCCTCCTCTCCTTATTCTCCCTCCCTCTCTCTCTCCCTCTCCTCCCCTCCTCTTCTCTCTCCCTCTCGTCCTCACCTTACTCTCCCTCCCTCTCTCTCTCCCTCTCCTCCCCCTCCTATTCTCTCTCCCTCTCTTCCTCACGTTATTCTCCCTCCCTCTCTCTCTCCCTCTCCTCCCCCTCCTATTCTCTCTCCCTCTCTTCCTCACCTTGTTCTCCCTCTCTCTCTCTTAGCTTCAGAGGAAGCGGCACATTGGGAATGACATTGTGGCGACGGTTTTCCAGGAAGAGCCTACGCCGTTTGTGCCGGACATGATTGCCTCCAACTTCCTCCATGCCTACATCCTGGTACAGGTGGAAAGCCCCTGCACAGAGCACACTACCTACAAGGTATTCAGTCCTGTCTGCAAGTGCTGTTCATCTAGTCTAAGATTGACACAGCGCTGGCTTCTCTCCAGACTGTAGGCAAAAGCCTAGAAGAGCTGAATTATTATGCATCATTGTTATCATTGTTATGCATTCTTATCTCCTTATAAGTATGATAATATAAATGCAATAATGTACAGCACATTTCCCACAATACAGCACAAAATGCTTCACAAAATTAAAAATGTCGATATAACAGTATTGACAAGATGAATCTAAGAGAGATAATGACACTAAAATAATGACGGTATTGAAATTAAAATATTAAAATGGACAAAAAAAGCAGCAGAAACGAATTATAAAACCAGTTTCAGTTCATCATTTTAGAGAA